>NW_012269103.1:7789-9351 GCF_000151885.1 Dipodomys ordii
GGCTTTTTTCTTTTTGCTTATGTGGTGCTGAGGAATTGAACCCAGGGCCTTGAGCATGCAAGGCAAGCGCTCTACCACTGAGCCACCTGCCCAGCCCCCGTGGTCATCTTTTAGCGATGCATTGGTAAAAAGCTTTGGTCTCTTTCTTGCTGTCCCCATTTTAAGCAAAACAAAAAGGAGGGTGGAGGAGAGATGGAGAAGCTAATAATACTTCAGCGCGGCTTCCATTTAATTAATACCCACACCTTTCTTGAGTTCCCTCGTAGACAAAACATGGCAACCAAATGCACAGTCCTGCAAGGCAGGAACATCTCCGCAAAGTGGTACGCACGGATGTTATTTATTTATGTTTCTGCCTTGTTCCGCGAAGTTTCTGAGGTGGCTTACAAGAAAAACAATAAAACAGCCTAATATAAATAATAAATTAGAAAATAAGAACCAGGAAAAGCACAAATTAAAATAGAATGTCCAAAAAAAATATAAGAAAGGGGGGTAAAAAATAGAAAGCACATATTTAAACCAGAGATGCTTGGAGTTTCTTTAGTTGAGCTGAAAATGTATCCCTGATCGAAAGAGGAAGAGCGCCAGCCACGTCGGCTTTCTCTGCTGGCAGGATAGAAATCTTTCCAGAACCTTCCATGAGAGTTCTAGCCCTGCTTTCCTATCTACACTATGTCGATGTGTATGCTCTACACAAATAAGCCTTTCTGAATAACTCCAGCCTCATCCTTAGCAATGTGGTTTTAGCTGGGTGCCAGTGGCTCAGGCCTATAATCCCAGCTACTCAGGAGGCTGAGATCTGAGGATGATGGTTCAAAGCCAGGCTGGACAGATAAGTCTGTGAGACTCTTCTCTCCAGTGAACTATCAAAAAGCCGGAAGTGGAGCTGTGTCTCAAGTGGTAGAGCACCATCCTGGAGCAAACAGCAACAACAACAACAAAAACCAAACCAAACCAGAAACCTCAGGGACAGCTTCCAGGCCCCGAGTTCAAGCTTCAGCACCAACCATACACATTAAAAAAAAATCTAGTTTTATGTCTCTTCAAGGATTATCAAAGCGTTAGTAGTCAAGATGGATTGCACTCATAAATTGGCATGTTGGATGGAAATCCTTTTGTACAACTACTTAAAGATAACAGAAATGTATATGTGTGTGTGTGTGAGTGTGTGTGTGTGAGTGTGTGTGTGTGTGAGTGTGTGTGAGTGTGTGTGTGTGTGTGTGTGTGTGAGTGAGTGAAAGAGCCAGGCACTGGTGTCTCCCGCCTGCCATCCCAGCTACTCAGGAGGCTGAGATCTGAGGCTTGTGATTCAGAGCCAGACCATGTAAGACAGTTCATGAGATTCTTATCTCCAATGAACCACCGAAAACCAAAGGTGGTTCTGTGGTTCAAGAGGTAGAGCACCAGCTTTGAGCAAAAGGAGCTCAGGGACAGAGCCTAGGCCCTGAATTCAAGTCCCAGGATCTAACTTCCTTCCTTCCTTCTTTCCTTCCTTCCTTCCTTCCTTCCTTCCTTCCTTCCTTCTTTCCTTCCTTCCTTCCTTCCTTCCCTCCTTCCTTCCT
>NW_012269104.1:0-2520 GCF_000151885.1 Dipodomys ordii
TTTTCTTTTTGCTTATGTGGTGCTGAGGAATCAAACCCAGGGCCTCATGCATGCAAGGCAAGCGCTCTACCACTGAGCCACCTTCCCAGCCCACAACTGCATATGTTTATACACATACACTCACACATGCTCACACATGTGGAATTTCACACTGGTCTTCCTTTCCCTGGGTCCCACACAAACGTCCACCTTTTGCTTAAAGGACCGTGTGTACCTCTACTATGCAAATATCCAATTTCACTTAAGAGACTGTGTGTGTATCTGCCATGTAAATATCCATATTTCACTGAAGAGACAGTGTGCAGAAAAATGCAACAGAGAGAAAGGAGGGGGCGAGACAGGATAGGGGAACGGAGCGAGATGTCTGTGGCAAGTCCTTGTCCCTGCCTGCTGTTAAACACCGGGGACCCGTCGCCCCCTTGCAGCGTGGCCCTTCTTGTCCCCAGGGGCCCCTTGGGCAGCGGTGGGCTGCTCCTCTCTCTGTTCTTGCCCTCCTCATCTCATCTCTGCAGAGCCGTGACCGCCTTGCTTTTAGAAGGGCACTCCCCGACCCGGTCACCCCCACTTCACACCCCTGCTGCCCACTGCCCTGGCTTGGGGCATCCCCAGTGCCGCACAATTCCGGTCCTCAGGTCATGACCCCACAGGTCACCAGTGACCCCACCCCTGCCAGCCCAGCCCAGGGACCCTGGAGTCGACGCCCACAGACCATTAGATATTCCAGACAGCCTTGTCCTTCCACGCATCCTCCTCCCTCACCAATTCTGGAAGCTTCTGATAAATACCGAAGACAAAAACAAGATCCACTCTAGCGCTATCAGAGTCTGTTCCCCCCCCTTTCTTCTTCTAGTGAAAATAGATCAGTGCTGTCTGAAGCGATAATTTTATAGCCTTTTCTGCCAAAAGAATGAGGTTCTCGCCAGCTTTTCCTAAAAGAATCAGAATTTCTGTGAAACTCCTGGAGTTCTACAAACTGTCGAGAGTTCTACAAACTGGTGGCAGCTGGTGTCCTGGCAGAGCTGTCTCTGTGATTGGTTTTAGCCCATCCTGCATCTGCCTGGCCAAGCAGCCCATGAGCACAAGGGACAGGAAGGCTGGAGGGAGGGAGGAATAACTGAATGTGTGTGTGTGTGTGTGCGCGTGTGCGCGCGCATGGTAGGCATGTTCAGAGTTGATTGGACTACTGCCCAAACCCTTCGAGTCAGGTACAGCTTCCTCTCAAGTCCTGCAGTGCCTCTCCCTGTTCACGGAGGCAATGTCTCATCATCTTGGTCTTCTCCACCTGCTGTTCCCTTCTGGGCGGGGCCTCACAGGAGGAAGTGCTCAGAAGTGGAGATGGACTGGCAGTCCTCCCACCTGCCCAGCCAGTCCCATCAGATTCCACTGGCCCCGGTGAAGTGCGCTGTCCAGGACTGCCCACTGCTGCCCTGTCCCTTCTAGAAAAGCCAGAGGTGACCTTCTCTCCAGCAAAGCCCTCTCCATCACTTTACTTCTGACACTAGACATGTTCCACTGGATGGAACTGGACAGCGCTTCCCTTTCCTTTTGGCCTAGGGGGTTGTGATTTGCTAAGAATAGTTTCTCGGGGAGCCCTGGGCCCTTGGGTCGGTGACAGTCCTCGGAGGCCCTGGTGTCTGGAGGGAGCAAGGTGTGCCAGGCAGAGGTGGCCCGGCCAGTGAGTCCTGAGGTGCGGTGGCCTCGGCCAGGCCCCGTGTGAGGACTTGTGGACTCGAGCAGTGGTTTAATCAGTGGTTTTGTTTAACTTCTACCAAAAAATGAGCCGGGGAGATATTTTTAGAAGAAGTTTTAAGCACAAAGAACTTTATTTAAAAATAGACTTGACAATGTAAAACAGGCCAGCACTGCTTCCTCCACAAACAAATGCAGCTACAATTTCTTCAATCGCTTCTCCAGGAACTGCCTCGGAAATTCCTTCAAGTGCAATCAGACGGAGCGTGCTGACAGGTGGTGTTTATCTCTGGAGCGCCAGCACTCTGCAAGGCTCAACACTTCCATCTTAGGAAAAGAGAGGTGAGATCCATTGTGGTGACAGGTCCGGGGTCCACTGTGAGACCACAGAGTGGGGTTCAGGGATTTGGGGCTTTGGTTTTTCGTTTTCATGTCCATGTTTGTCTTCTTTTTGGCAGGAAACGCGTGTTACATGAGCTAGGGACTTTGAGCTGACCTTGTGTTTACTCTGGACATGATTGTCACATCCATCCCTCGGGAGTGACTGCAGGACCTTCCCGATGCCAGTCCTGGACGCCCGCGTTGGCCAGTCAGGGCACGAGCCAGGCGCAGGGGACAGTTGCTCTGGACTCAGCCCCAGGTCCAGGGCTTGTTTTCTGTACAGGAAGCTCAGAGGTCCCTTCCCCATGTCCCTCCAGCTTTGGGCTCCCTCAATCCACACAACAGGTGTGAGAAGACAGGGGCGCTGAAGCCACGCGTCCAGAACGCGGTGTCCCCCTAGGGTGACATCCCCCCCCGCCCCTCCTGAGGGCAGTCTGGCCACTCCCCTGC
>NW_012269104.1:10140-10525 GCF_000151885.1 Dipodomys ordii
TAAGTGGCTTTGTTAGCATGTTGGCTGTGTGTAAGTGGCATTGTTAGCATGTTGGCTGTGTGTAAGTGGCATTGTTAACATGTTGGCTGTGTGTAAGTGGCTTTGTTAGCACGTTGGCTGTGTGTAAGTGGCTTTGTTAGCATGTTGGCTGTGTGTAAGTGGCATTGTTAGCACGTTGGCTGTGTGTAAGTGGCATTGTTAACATGTTGGCTGTGTGTAAGTGGCATTGTTAACATGTTGGCTGTGTGTAAGTGGCATTGTTAACATGTTGGTTGTGTGTAAGTGGCATTGTTAGCATGTTGGTTGTGTCTAAGTGGCTTTGTTAGCATGTTGGCTGTGCTGTGTGTAAGTGGCATTGTTAGCATGTTGGCTGTGTGTAAGTGGC
>NW_012269105.1:0-1720 GCF_000151885.1 Dipodomys ordii
CTATCTATCTATCTATCTATCTATCTATCTATATCTACCTGTCTGTCTGTCTGTCTGTCTCTCTCTATGTCCATCTATCTATCTGTCAATCTATCATCTTTATCTCCTATCTATCTATCTATCTATCTATCTATCTATCTATCTATCTATCTATCTATCTATCTATCTATCTCTACCTGTCTCTCTGTCTATCATCTCTATTTCCTTCCTGTCTGTCTGTCTGTCTGTCTATCCACCCACTTGAGTTATACTACTACTTCTGGCTTTTTGCAGGTTCATTGGAGATAAAGACTTTTCCTGCCTGGTCTGGCTTTGAACCGTGATCCTTAGATCTCAGCTTCCTGAGTAGCTGGGCCGACAGGCTACACTTTTGATACTCTTTTTTTTTTTCAGATTCCTTTTCTAGCGTCTCTCCTTTCTGTTCAAGATCAAACGTACAACTCAGCAGACAGCAGCAAAAGTTTCACCCACGAGGTAGGATGAAGGCTCTTGCGAGTTGCTTTCATAAAGGCTTCCAACCCACGGGGGAAAACGAACCCTCCGTATATTTAGATAATATTTTCATGTTTGCTTTGTATCTGGGTAAAAGTGGCTTTTTGTGACAACTTCGCTCGCTCTGCATCTTTTCTCTATTTTTACTCCATCCTGAGTCCCAATGCGGGGCCCAGATGGATCCAATCATTACAAGCCTGCAGCCTGCAGCCACTGAACTAAATTCTCCTTTTTCACCCACTCCCGTCCAAGTTGAAGTCATGAGGGAACCAAAGTGTTCTCTCTTAGAATCAATACGCTGATGGTTATTTTTTTCTTTTGGAGGGGAGAGTTGGTAGGGTAGAAATCAGAGACGGGAGATTGCCATGTCCTGGATCCCATGCATCGTTTTGACGGGCGCGTTGGAGGCGGAAAATGACATGAGAGATGACGATAAAAACAGAACCAGGCCCCTCGCTCCACGTGTGACCCACCCGTGCCAGCCTGGTACCACGCAGGGCTTTGTTTGGCTTCACAAATTCACCCCTTAGGGGAAGACCCTGTCCTCCCCCTATCCCCCCCACCTTCACCCCTTCTCTCTCTTGAGCTCTAGGGGTGAAGAACAGCGCTAGCCCCCAGCTCCTTTCCCGCCTCCTTTCCCGGAGCTTGAAGAAGAAAAACCAATTGCAACCGGTTCGCGTGGTGTTTGGCAAGTTCCTCCCTTCGCAGCAGCAGCCGAAGCTGACAACCTGGCCTGCTTCTCCAGCCATTACCACAGAGACACAGATCAGGCCCTTTGGAAGGCAGGGCTGCAGGCCAAGACATTTACACCCCCCTCCGTTCCCTTCTGCCGTCCCTCCTGTTCATGTCAGCATCCATACTCTGCAGGGCCTGCTACCCCTAATTTGACATTGCTGGGAGAGGGGGGGATTGGAGGGGGGCTGGTTTGAGTGGAGGGAGGGGGGGTTTCGGAAGCTGGTGGAGGGCTGTGTCCGGCTCCTTTGGTTTGCCGATGCTGGGTGGGTTTGGAGGGCTGCAGGGGGTGTAGAAGATGATTTTTGCAGCTACTCGGCAGCTCCCACGGCTCAACCAATAGGAGTCGCAAGGGGAAAGGCAGCAGAGTCCGAGAAAGTCCTTAGAAAGGGCCACTTTGGACCTCAATGGGTTTTTCCTCTAGTTTAGAATGTGCTTTAGTCCTTCATCATCAAGTTACATCATCCAGTGACAGCCCTGAGAGATGACGGGGGGG
>NW_012269105.1:9070-10439 GCF_000151885.1 Dipodomys ordii
GGGGGGGAGGGCCTTGAAGTTTATGACACGAATCTATTTATTATGACTTTGTGTGATGGGTCAGTTATTTCCTGCTTTGAAATAACAGAGTGGGCTTGGCCCGGGGCATGTAGAATTGAAGCCAGTTGGAGGGTAAACAAGACTGCGATAAGACAATGCTGGGGTCCCCTGAGGTCATCCCAGGCTTCCAGAAACAAAACAAACACAAAGGCGAACCCTTCCTTCTGAAAAGCCGAGGACAATTCTCTCCTCTCTTCCAAATCCATACGGGCAAATGGGAGCCCAGAAGCCACGCCAGACCTGAGCTGAACTGCCCGGTGTGATTTCTCAATTCTCAGGAGAGCCTTGCTTTAGTTGGGAAAAGGTTTTCAACGTGCAGAAGAGGAAGCCGTTCTGGTCTTCACTACCCACCCTGGGGCAGCCTAGCTGTGGTCAAAACCCCAGCATGCACTGGTTCCTTGGGGGCTCATCCCAGATCCCAGCATGCCATTGGGTCCTTAGGAGCTCATCCCAGATCCCAGCATGCAGTGGGTTCTTAGGAGTGTATCCCAGATCCCAGCATGCAGTGGGTCCTTAAGGGCTCATCCCAGATCCCAACATGCTTTGGGTCCTTAGGGGCTCATCCCAGACCCCAGCATGCATTGGGTCCTTAGGCATCATCACAAGACTTTTCTCTGATCAAGTTTCAGGGTGGGGACCAGGAATTACTTTAGCATCTCAGGAAAAGGAGAAAACTACACCGGAATGAGGTCAGGGATCCTTAGGTTCAAAACTTCAGAGCCTTTCCCACCGCTGGTTTAGGCAAGGGTCTAGACATGAGTGTCTTTTTGGCTGGGCACTGATGGCTCATGCTTGTCATCCCAGCTACTCAGGAGGCTGAGATCTGAGGATCACAGTTCAAAGCCAGCCAGGGAAGGAAAATCCCTGTGAGACTCTTATATCCAGTTACTCAACAAAAAGCCGGAAGTGGAGCTGTGGCTCAAGGGGTAGAGTGCCAGCTTTGAGTGTAAAAGCTCAGGACAGCATCCAGGCTCTGAGTTCAAGCCTCAGAACTAGCACACACACACACACACACACACACACACACACACACATATGGAGGTGTAGCTCAAGTGGTAAAGCGCCAGCCTTGAGCCAAACAGCCAAGCAAAAACATGAGTCATGAGGTCTTGAGTTCAAGCCCCCTCCCCACACTACATAGCTTTTTCATTTGTTTGTTCCTAAACCAACACACACACACACACACTAACACACCAGGTTGAAAACAGCAGCACCCAGGATCAAGAAACAGCCTGCTATAAGCCCAAATTACCTTGAATGACCTTAGACACGTTACCAAGGGAACTCGTGGTCAGGGTTGGCTGGGGAG
>NW_012269106.1:0-1033 GCF_000151885.1 Dipodomys ordii
GGTTGTAAGAACAGGAGCTTCCTAAAGCTCATCAAACAAGAGCAAGACGCCAGGAATATGAATCTGGATCTGGGACCAGGAGAGGAGAGGAGGAGAAGGGAAGTGGGCGGCAAATCTGTTTCTGTGTGAAGCTTTGTGGTAAGTAAGTATCAGATAAAACCCACAGAGTCATACTTGACAGAAAATGAGCCGCACTACTGACCCCTGGATACCTTAGATCTATTCCCCCACCATTATTTCACTGTGATCCCACAGCAAGATTAATGGGGAAGAATGGAAATCACTCATGAAGAGCTCTGGACTACAACCCTTTTTCCCAGATGAGCCAATAAATGTGTCTCATTATTGAGTGATTGGGTTGGTAATGGAGCTGGAACACGACTTTATAGTTGTGCATGTATGCAAAGTATGGATGTGAAATAAAGTAATGTCATATATGTGCCTAAAACAAACCCCTGCATCATTACAGCCCCTGAGGCTTGCAGGTCTAAGGATAGGCAAAGGGGGCTGTGCTTCAGATGGTCTGATTTCTGCCACTTGCTTCTAGCCACATACGCAGGTGGTATGTCCTTCTGCGAGCCTCTAGGTTATCCTGAAGATGTTAAAGTTGGTGGTTCATCCGAGCCTTCAGCCCAACATGTCTCCCCTCTCTGTCTAGCTTATTTGGAAAGAGTTCTAGCTTGGAGAAAAATTGCAAGAACAGCACAGTAGCACTGGAACACAGCTTTCTTACATGCGCAAATGGTTCATATTGTCTCCAGTTTGTTGCATTTCTCTCTCTAATGCACATAGACACATTTATATTTCATCATTTCAGAACTGGTTGGCTTGAGCTTTACATATTTTCATGACACCTCATTCCTGCATACTAACATAAGCATGTCAGAACAACAAAAGGTTCTCCTAACTTCCACAATACAATGATCATACTAAAGAAATGTAGCATTAACATAATACCATTCTTTAATATACAGTTCTTTTCTAAGTCTTCTGTTTATTGTCCTGGTTCAGTCTCATTTAGCCAGTGTGTGTG
>NW_012269106.1:11218-14581 GCF_000151885.1 Dipodomys ordii
TGGGCACTGTCCCTCAGCTCTTCAGCTCAAGGCCAGCGCTCTACCACTTGAGCTACAGCGCCACTTCCGGTTTTCTGGTGGTTTATTGGAGATAGGAGTCTGATGGGCTGGCTTTGAACCTTGATCCTCAGATCTTAGCCTCCTGAGTAGCTAGGATTACAGGCGTGAGCCACCAGCGCCCGGCTTGAAGCTGTTTTTCTTTTACTCACTTCTTAGGTTTTTCTCTTTAGAGTTAGTAGATGAATGTCTCCCCTTCTATTTTCCTGTTTTCTTTTTTTTCCTTCTTGATGTCTTTTGTTGTATTCTGTTGTATGATACTTTTAAAGTGGACATTCTCTCCTCTGGCCAGATGGTTATTTCCCATAGTCTTCTCCATCTTTCAGAGTCACGGCCTTTTATCAGAAAGGATAAAGGTACCATTTGGGCGGTAGCCTTTCTTTTTCTTTTTGTCAAAGGTGGCACTCTTCAAAGGCATGGGAGGCCTCTTCCCAAGTCTGTCCCAGGCTTCCAGGCTTGTATGCAATTGCAGCAGGTGATAGTCTGTGAGAGCCATGCATCAAGCCTACACATCTTCATTTTGCATTCTAGAGTGAGAAGGCACAATGATACGCTTTTACTGGGAGTGGTAAACAGGATACCTCAAACCTGCGGGTACCTAAGACTTTTTCTTATTGTTCTATGGAACACAGGATGTGCTCTATTGTCAGAATAAAAAAATTAAAGGCTGTGGACTTTGGTGATGGTGATAACAACAAAAAATTTAATCATTTTTTTGTATGTCAGCAAGAGTACTATTCACCACCTGTCCAATGGACCCTTTGGTGTTCTCATATTTTTGAGTCACGGTATGAATAATTTATGAATATAAAGTCAGAAATATTGTGAAAAACAAACCAATCAGAAGGTTTAATAACAATCAAATTTCTTTCTTTAATCTTGTTTTGGGACAGAGTTTAGCTATGTGGCTTAGACTGGCTTGATACTTGAATTCTCCTGCCTGAACCTCTGAGTGTTGGGATTATGGACATGAACCACCGCATTAGGCTGTGTATATCAAGTTTTATTCCATATTTTCCTGGTTTAGAAGTTATAAATTTTTTAAATAGGCAACTTCGTTTTAATGTCATTATCTGGTCATCTGATTCCAAAATATATCAATCTTGTAAATACTAATTCCATATTTAAATGCATCTCTAGAAGGTTTAGCTTATCATTACTACTGATTTTATCTTCCTGTGATTACATCATCAAAATATAATACTTTTGAAAGCCTTTTTGACATTGTTTGATTTATAACCATCAGAGTCACTAATTCAACCTTTTTGGCATTCACATTTTCTATTTGGTTGCATTCACCATTCTGTTCACACCTGTCTTGTCCACTTATGATCTATAACAAGGGAATTTTGTTGCATATAAGGAATATTGTCTCATCTCATTTTTAGCAAAATAGAATAGCTTCTGATCCCCAAACATTGCAATGAAATGCTTAATGTTTAGTGACTAACTTGTTGAGAATATTATATTTCATTTTTGTCATTTGAAATATAGTGTCAATTCATGAAGTGTAAATGTTGAGAAGAATTCATCTAGGATATGACTATCTGAAAATTCAGTCTAGGATTTTGCTTATATAAACTCTCTTTGCATTAATGTTCTGATTTGTCTAATCATCATGAATGCTCTTCCTCTGTAAATTTCTTTATATTTGCCATTTGGCTGTAAAATTAAAATCATGAATGTTCACTGGTATCTTACTGAAAGCTAGAAAAACTATGACGATGGTATGGTTACTCTGATTTGAACCCTTCTTGAATGATGCCATAGTATTTGCAGTAGGACAATGGGAAAACTGAGGGTTTGTGGAACAGTGATATCTTACTTTAATATCATCAAGTTTAAGGAAGTTTCATCATTTTTCCATTTCACGTTGCTTAGTGTTTTTAAGAATATCTGGGAATAACTGGAAAGTAATGATCAAACCATGCTCAGGATGATGACTAGCAATATATAGCAAGATATAGGAGAAATAAAACCACTAAGATCCTATTACAAATCTTAGGCTTATCAAATTACAGGCAGATTTTTTTCTATGTTATATATTGTTTATGGCAGTACTGAAGCATTAACTTAAGACCTGCTACTTGTTTGGGAAAAGCTCTAATACTTGGGCCACATCTCAATCTTTTATTATTCTATTTATTTTACAAAATACATTTCCTCATCGTTCCTTGGAAGGCTTCTTAGGAAAAGCACAATCAATAAAATAGCCATCCTTATAAATAAGACAGCTCAAAAACAAAACTCAAAGGCTAATGATCTAGAACGTTACACACTAGAAACCATAGTGAGAAATTTATAAATACAACAAAAGTCAACAAGTAGACTTACAAAGCTATTTCAGTTTTCAATGAAATATTTTTTCGGGGTGGATGGTGATTTTGGTTAGTTGTATAACAATGTGACTAAAATGGTTAATATTGTTTTATACAAACACACACACACACACACACACACACACAAAATAGTTATACTGATTGAATACCTATTTTCTGCCAAATATCTGAAATCATTCGCTCTGTCAGACAGCACTATACTCATATGAGTTAAAACTCTACTTGAGTAGATATTACTTGAGTGAATTGGAGAAGCCCAAGTTGCCTCAAATCACAACTGGCCAGTGGCAGAGCAGAAGATTCAGAGCCTGCTCAACACTACTAGTCTGCTTCTGAGTTTATAAGATGGCGCGGTTGGGAAATAAATGTCCCAGTGGTACTTTCCTTGTCCAAACTTCCAGTGTGACTGGGATTTCTCAGCTACCTCTTATCATCTGTTCTAGCATCTCTGAAGACTTTGAAAATAATCACTAAAAGTAAGATCACGTGTCTTTTTGGTCAGAGTAGTTGCTGACACCCTCAGAAGTGAAGATGAACGAGCTCATGTCCCAAGGGTCAGAGGAGAAGAGTCTCCCATCCTTGAAAGCCCAGTTGTCAAATACCTCAGCTGGATCTGGTGGGGCCTCCTCATCCAGACTCTGCTCATGAAAGGCTGTGATACCATCCACTACTCCCTAGTAGCCACTCATCTGCCAGGTGGCAGTAATTATCACAAAATTGCACTAGCTATATAGATACCAAGCCCAATCTAATTGTATTGTTTTTGAGGAAAGGAAGGGAGGGGAGGGAAAGTGAAGGGAGGGTTAGGGAGGAGGAAGGGAAGGGAGGAAGAAGGGAAGGGAAGGAAAGGGGGAAGGGAAGGGAATTGGGAAGGGAAGGGGGAAGGAAAGGAGAAAGGGAAGGGAAGGGGGAAGGGAAGAAAGAAGGGAAAGGGAAGGGAAGGGGGAAGGAGGAGAGAGAGGAGGGA
>NW_012269107.1:0-1862 GCF_000151885.1 Dipodomys ordii
AAAAAAAAAAAAAAGTCTCACAGACTTTCCTGCCAGGGCTGATTTCAAACCATGATCCTTAGCTCTCAGCTTCCTGAGTAGCTAGGATTACAGATGAGAGCCACTTATCAAATTTTATTATTGACAACATAAGAAATTTTGTGTTTCTTTTTCTTATTTTGTTGTCGTGGGGCTTGAACTCTGGGCCTGGGCACTGTCCCTGCACTCTTCAGCTCAAGGGGAGTGCTCTACCGCCTGAGCCACATACCACTTCCCGTTTTTTAGTAGTTTATTGGAGATAAGAGGCTCATGGACTTTTCTGCCCGAGCTGGCTTTGAACCCTGATCCTCAGATCTTAGTCTCCTCAGTAGCTAGGATTACAGGCGTGAGCCACCCGCGCCTGGCATCTCTGTTTCTTGTGTTACTTAAATTTTTTTTTCCCCCAATTTTGGGGCTTGAACTTTAGGCATGGGTGCTGTCCTTGTGCTCTTCATCTTTTTTTTTTTTTATTGTGAAAATACTGTACAGAGGGGTTACAATTACATGGGCAAGATAGTGAGTACATTTCTTATCAAGCATTGTAGCCTCCTTTGTTTACCCTTCCCATCCCTCCCCCACCCCCCCAAGTTGTAAAGTTCGTTTTTGACATGACAACTCGTACTTCTCATTGTTGCAACAGGTCCACCTGTATCCTTATTTAAACGACTTGTTTTTCCCTTTCCCCTCCACAAATTATACCCACATTAAATACAGTGAAAGCAGGGGTTATACTGTGGGGGATGTGCTCTTTATCTTGTGACTTGAGCCACTTCCGGTTTCCTAGTGGTTTATTGGAGATAAGAGTCTCATGGACTTTACTGTCCGAGCTGGCTTTGAACCGTGATCCTCAGATCTCAGCCTCCTGAGTAGCTAGGATTACAGGCATGAGCCACCAGTGCCCAACATGTTACTTAAATTTTATAAATGGTTTTAAAAGAAGAGGTGAGAAAGGTAAAGGTCTGGTAAAGCTATTGGAGGAAAAAAAAAAGGCAATTAAGAAGAGTCACACATGGGCTTATTTGTTAAGAGTTGAGTTACGGTGAGTGGTCTACCACTTGAGCCATAGTGCCACTTCCCGTTTTCTGGTGGTTAATTGGAGATGATTCTCATAGATTTTACTGCCTGGGCTGGCTTTGAACTGAAAACTGCAATCCTCAGATCTCAGCTCGTGAGTAGCTATGATTAGAGGCCTGAGCCACTGGTGCCAGGCAGTATAGCTCTTTTTATAGTACTAGACCCTCTGAGCTCCCCTGCATTTTTTGGTCAATTCTGTAGTCATTAGGAAAGTTTACAAATGTATTTTTTAAAAAATTTTTTATTGTTAAAATACTATACAGAGGGTTACAGTTACATGAACAACATAATGAGTACACTTCCTATTGAGCATTGTTACCCCCTCCATATAGGTGTATTTTAAGTTGATATGATCAGAGTAGTCCCTTCCTATGTATAGGCAGGACCACAAATGCCCTTCTTCATGTAAAATCATCTGAATAATTTATTTATTCCATTTTTTTTTGGAGGGGCCTGGATCCTGATCTCTGGGCCTGGGCATTGTCCATGAGGTTCTTTTGCTAATACTCTACCACTTTGAGCCACAGTACCAATTCTGGTTTTCTGTTGGTTAATTTTTTTTTTTGTTGTTTGTTTTTTTGGTTGTGGGGCTTGAGCTCTGGGGCTTGGCACTATCTCTGAACTCTTCAGCTCAAGGCTAGCACTCTACCACTTGAGCCAGAGCACCACTTCCAGTTTTCTGGTGGTTAATTGAAGATAAGAGTCTTAGGGACTTTCCTGCCTAGGCTGGCTTTGAACTGCTTTTTTTTTTTTTTTTTTTGGTCCAGTCG
>NW_012269107.1:4037-8704 GCF_000151885.1 Dipodomys ordii
CTTGAGCTGAAGAGCTGAGGGACAGTGCCCAGGCCCAGAGTTCAGGCACAAGACCGGACCCAAAAAAAAAAAAGAAAATATTAAAAAAATCTATCTTGTGTCTCTAAAGCACTAAAGTAAATGGAAATTAGGGATATTGTCTCATGTAACCATTTTCCAGATAAGGAGGTTGAGGCCAAGGAAATGAAGCAGTTGAGTGACTAACAGAGTAGAGACCAAGAAGATGTCAGGACAGGCACTGTAGATATTTTGCTTGTACCTGTATGCCCAACATAGTGCATGATATGGTAATCACCTAGTAAGTATTTCTTGAATTAAAACGTGAACCTGAGAAAAAGTGCAGCAATGGAGCACACTGGACACTGATGAAAGTGAACTATGTCACTCATGGCTGGAGATGGGAAGGAGGGTATGGGAGAAAATAAGGGCACAGATGACATTGTACAAAAGGAAATGTACTTATTACCTGATGTATGTAAATGTAACCCTGCTATATATTACCTCTGAAATAAAAATAAAAAAGAAAAAAATGAACCTGAGATTCATTTGCTGTTTATGTCTGTTAACAACTCCTGGGTAGAAATGACAGGATATGTGTGTCTTATAATTGGAAATTTGGTAGGTATTTGACTTGTTCCCCTAAGAACAGCAAGATAGCATTGTGCTGGTGGCTCAGGCCTGTAATCCTAGCTACTCAGGAGGCTGAGATCTGAGGATAGTGGTTCAAAACCAGCCTGGACAGGAGTCTGTGAAATTCTTATCTCCAGTTGATCAAAAAGCCAGAAATAGTGCTGTACTTAAAGTGGTAGAGCCCTAGCCTTGAGCACAAAAGCTCAAGGACAGTGCCCAGGCTCTGAGGTTAAGCCCCAGGACTGGCATAAAAACAACCCCCCCCCCCCCGCCACCACCAAAATAAATTCTTTATGACCTTATGGCTGGAAAAAGAGAATGAAAAGAAATTATATTAAGCTATAGATAAGTGTAACCTAGTTAAAACTTTACACTAGAACCCTTTGTGAGTCGTTATTTATTTTTTGAGTCATTATTTATTTTATTTTTGTTGATCTTGGGACTTGAACTCAGGCCTGGGCATTGTCCCTGAGCTCTTTTTGCTCAAGGATAGTGCTCTACCACTTTAAGCTGTATACAGCACCACTCCCAGTTTTCTGGTGGTTAGTTGGAGATAAGAGTCTTGTGGACTTTCTGTCCCGGATGGCTTTTTTTTTTTTTTTGGTTGGTCCTGGGGCTTGAGCTCTGGGTCTGGGCACTGTCCCTCAGCTCTTCAGCTCAAGGCAACTGCTCTACCACTGTGAGCCACAGTGCCACTTCCAGTTTTTTGGTTTACTAGAAATAAGAGTCTCACGGACATTCCTGCCCTGGCTGGCTTTGAACCGTGATCCTCAGATCTCAGCCTCTTGAGTAGCTAGGATTACAGGTGTGAGCCACTGGCACCAGACCCTGGGCTGGCTTTGAACCAAAATTCTCAGATCTCACCCTCCTGAGTATGAGCTATCAGTGCCCAGTGAATATTTTTTGGTGGTGCTGGTGTTTGAACTTAGGGCTTTGTACTTGCTAGGCAACTGAGCCACATTCTAGCCCAGAGCTTAACACAGTATGTATATATATCAGTATATCATATGATACCCATAAGTATGTATGATATTTATGTTTCATGATATTTCTATTAAAAATAAGAAAAAGATTTAAACCTCTCAAAAATGTTTGTGTTGGTAAGCTGGGTATGTTGAATATTTAAAAGTACAATAATCTAAAAATTAAATACTTGATATTATACCTCAAATGTTGAACTCATTTTGTGTAAAGAAGTATAGGAAGTTGGGTGTTGGTGATATATGCCTGTAATCTTAGCTACTCAGGAGTCTGATATAAGAGGATCATGATTCAAAGCCAGCCCAAGCAGAAAAATCTGAGAATCTTATCTCTAATTAGCCAGCAAAAAGCTGGAAGTTGAGGTAGGGCTCAAGTGATAGGCCATCAGCCTTGAGTAAAAAAGCTAAGGGAGGGGCTGGGAAGGTGACTCAGTGGTGGAGCGCTTGCCTTGCACGCTTGAGGCCCTGGGTTCGATTCCTCAGCACCACATAAGCAAAAAGAAAAAAGCCGGATGTGGCACTGTGGCTCAAGTGGTAGAGCGCTAGCCTTGAGCTGAAGAGCTGAGGGACAGTGCCCAGGCCCAGAGTTCAGGCCCCATGACCGGACCCAAAAAAAAAAAAGCTAAGGGACAAGAGCACAGGCCCTGAGTTCAAGTTCCTGTACCAGCACACACACACACACAAAAAAAAAAAAGTACAGGAAATCTATATTTTAACGCTACTGGTGTTTAAACTCAGGGCTTCATGCTTGCTAGACAGGTGCTCTCTGATTTGAGTCACACCTTCAGCCCTTTTTTGCTTTAGTTATAGGGTCTCATACTTTATAGGGTCTTTTACTTCTGCCTGGGACTATGAGCCTCTTCTCTATGAACTTTTGCAGAGCTGGATCACAGGTGAAATGTTTGCTACCACACTTAGCTTATTGAGATGGAGTTTTGCTAACTTTTTACCTAGGTTGGCTTTGAACTTCAGTAATGCCTAGTAGCTGAGATCATAAAAATCTAACTTTTTTTTGGTGTGTGGGACCTTGAACTCAGGGCATAGGCACTTCCCTTGAGTTTCTTTTGCTCAAGGCTAGCACTCTTAACACTTGAGCCACAGTTCCTCTTTAGGCCTTTTTGGTAGTTTAGTGGAGATAAGAGTCTCACAGACTTTCCTGCCTGGGCTTGCTTCAAACCATGATCTTTAGATTTTAGCCTCCTGAGAAGCTAGGATTCCAGGCAGGGGCCTTGATGCCTTGCTAGGAAATCTAACTTTGATTTATCCCTCCCTTCCTTCCTTCTTTCCTTCTTTCTTACGCTAGCTTCTCCAATCTCAGCCTCCTGGGTAGCTTCGATTATAGGTGTGAGCCACTGGTGCCCAGTTTCTCTTAAGTTTTCTTACAATACTAATGGCAGTAGCATTTTCTGGTTGTATAAGTAGTATAGAAGTATGGCAAGGAAGTGCCATTTAGGTCTGATATTTAGGTCTGCAGTGGCATATTGGATCTGTTTAGCATTGAAAACCAAATTCTAAAATATCTTAATGAGAAGTGTATAGTGAGGATTACCTACTTGCCTTTGTGTTCAGGTTACTAAATAAGCCAATGGATATATTGGATTTTCTCTTTAAGGATGAAGCCTGCTTGGTTACCATGACTAACAAAAGACACACACACACACACTCACACACACTTCCATGTGATCTTGGGGTTTGGATACTTCAGAGAACTGCCTTTTAAACTGTTCATTGTGAACACTTCCACCCACATACTTGATTATGCAATAGCAAGATTTATGCTTACAACCAGTGAGCTTTTATTTTTTCAAGTGGGAAGATCAAGTCAGCCCACTTTCAAATGACAACTCTTCTTGACAAAAGCTTCTGGGAAGAATAATGAAGCCATAAATCTAGAAATGATGCTTTATTAGGAAGTAGATTTTAATTTGTAAGGGATTTTAATTCTGTTTCTGTCTTGTTTGTTGTTGTTTTTTTTTCCTCTCCAAACTCATTTCCTTTCTGTAGGGGTACTAAGTATTATAACCTTATTCTTAATTTTTGGTTTTTAATTATAGTGCAGCTCAGTAGCCTAGTTACATTTAAAGGTATGTCACTGGAGCCATTTTTTAAAAGCCAGTGTTAGCTGTAACATTTGTTCTCAGTTGAGACTTGACATTTGACAACTCCGCCTTGGCATGAGAGGACTTTCTGGTAAACTAAAAATACATGTACTTCTATATTTCTACATATTATATAAGATAGTTTTCCAGTCATTGCTGTGTGTGAGTAGAAAAAAGTCCCACTTACCAGTGAGAAGCTTTTTTATATTGGACAAAGGAATGCGATTATGGGCTCTAATCTTCAAAATAGGCTGTGGTTTGAAATGACAGTCCCAGATTGTTAACCCATAATATGAATTAATACCTTTTAGTATTTTAGCATAAAAACAGATTTGTCTTTTATTAGTTCTTGGGGGCTATACTGTGGGAAAACAGCCAAGGGTTGGTTGGGCATGCAAATTTCTTCTCATAAGGCTTTTTGTGGTGCTTGCTATGTATTATTGAGCCATAACATGCAAATGTTTCCCATTGTTAATAAACATCCTCTGTTTACATCAACATCCTCTGTTTACATCATAATCACTCCAGAGGGACCCATTATGGTTATGAATACATATATGAGTAATACTCCAAACTTAACTGAGTGTTCATGGCTGAAACTATAGTAGAAAGCTATAGATTGTCCAGTTTGTCTTGGCCATCATGAGACTCTTTTGTGTATATTATGTCTTAGCCAGTGTAGAAGCATTTAACAAGATGACTAATTCCAAATTAAAGCCTTGAAATCTTGGGCAGTCTCCATTAAGAGGATATTCTGTGAGAGTTAATACTGTTCTGGTCCTTTATTGTTCATAGAGGCTGTGATTCAGATGTGGGGCAAGGATTTATTTATTTATTTATTTATTTATTTATTATTTTTTGGGTCTGGTCGTGAGGCCTGAACTCTGGGCCTGGGCGCTGTCCCTCAGCTCTTCAGCTCAAGGCTAGAACTCTACCACTTGAGCCACAGCGCCACTTC
>NW_012269108.1:0-3497 GCF_000151885.1 Dipodomys ordii
GAGTCCTCCTTCACGGTGTGGGCTGTGCTCACTCGGGGACTGAGAGTCCTCCTTCACGGTGTGGGCTGTGCTCACTCGGGGACTGTGAGTCCTCCTTCACGGTGTGGGCTGTGCTCACTCGGGGACTGTGAGTCCTCCTTCACGGTGTGGGCTGCGCTCACTCGGGGACTGAGAGTCCTCCTTCACGGTGTGGGCTGCGCTCACTCGGGGACTGAGAGTCCTCCTTCACGGTGTGGGCTGTGCTCACTCGGGGACTGTGAGTCCTCCTTCACGGTGTGGGCTGCGCTCACTCGGGGACTGAGAGTCCTCCTTCACGGTGTGGGCTGCGCTCACTCGGGGACTGAGAGTCCTCCTTCACGGTGTGGGCTGTGCTCACTTGGGGACTGAGAGTCCTCCTTCACGGTGTGGGCTGTGCTCACTCGGGGACTGTGAGTCCTCCTTCACGGTGTGGGCTGTGCTCACTAGGGGACTGAGAGTCCTCCTTCACGGTGTGGGCTGTGCTCACCTCACTAGGGACTATGTATCCAACAAGTCAGACACACACACACACAGCACTGCAGAGCAGCTGCAGTGTGTTCCCCACTGCCCATTTTGTGCCACCTCAAAGGCAGACCTTCCATATTCACACCTGCCATGGGACCTGGCACATGGAAGTGCTCCAGTGATGTTTGCCAAGGGCTGGGGAGGGAGGTCTGTAAGTAACATTACTGTACAAGTCATGCTTTGTCCAAGCGCATGAAGACCTACCACCCTGCTACTGCCCTGCTCTCACCGGGGCTGAGAGCTAGCAATTCTATACTGTAGTTAGAGACCTCTATTGTCCACACACAGGAGAGGGGACAGTGGTGATCACACCTGAGCCCCAAATAGGACCTTGCTCCCAGAGTGGGAACAGCTGGAGCCATGAAAGTGACATCAGCCTTCACCAATTCTGCCTGGCCAGAGAAAGGTATCCAAGAGCGGCTGGTCCCTTTGTCCAGGGCTCACTGGGGAGCCTGACCTGAGTCATGAATGGAACATCTTCCTTCTCTAAACCACCACACCCAGAACTGGGCAAAGAGGAAGCATCTGGTGTGGGCACTAGGGGTGTTCATGGTACCCGTGTCCTTTCTTCTCTTCCCTCTTAGAGGGACCCATCTCAATCCCAGCTAGAAATGCTACCTGCTCTCCTCCTTTAATTCATGGGGCCATGGGGGGGGGACGTGGAGAAAAACCACCTTGCTGCTTGGCTTATGTGCAAACCACAAGGCAGTGTGCATGCATGTGGAGAATATGGGTAAGGTCAGGAGGACCAAGAGGATTCCCACAGAGCCAGGAATGCCTGCTCCCCACAGGGGAAACATTCCTGGGGGTGGAGCTAGGCAGCTGGGATGGGGTACTGAAGCAGATCTTGGCTCTTTCTCCACTGCCCCTTGCCTGGCCATGCCATGGTAAGAGGGCTTTACTCACCTGCTGCTGGTTCTCCCGCTGTGAGTGGAGGCGTGCCTGGATACACTCCCGGGTCTCCTGGAAGGCTTGTCTCTGGGAGACCTCAGCTGGGTAGTGGGTGCAGACGCCGACAATGTTGGTGCAGGAGAAAATGAGGACATTGGAGACAAGCTGCAGAGGGGAGACAAATCACACTGAGCTCAGGCCTGCAGCAACCGCTGGTAACAAGAGTCCTGGTCTGAATCATCCTAAGCATCAAGTCCTCAACCCACAACTTAACGAGCACATACTTAGCTACTAGCAAATAAATGCCAAGGATACCCCATATATAGCCCATACACCCATATACTCCCATATACCCCATATATACAGCCAGACACAAGGAAAAGCCAAATGATCCTCCTAGTTTTCTGGTGTTCTCAAAACCCTGAAGAATCACTGAATAATCATACTGCATTGACCATAATACCCCATATTAAAATGTGTCCTGGAGGAAGGGGTGCTGTAGCTCAAGTGGTAAAGCGCTAGCCTTGAGCTGAAGAGCTGAGGGACAGCGCCCAGGCTCACAATTCAAGCCCCACGACTGGACCCAAAAAATAAAAATTAAAAATAAATAAATAAGTAAATAAATAAAATGTGTCCTGGAGGAAACAGGGGTTTCATGAGGGAGATTCTATGAAGTAGTGGGACTTCACTTTTGAAAGTCTGATAGAATCTGGCCTAGCAGGGGAAAAAAAAAAGGTTCTTTCCAGAGAATCTGTGGCTTGTGACTCCTACAGATCCACTCGGGTCCCTTAAATCCAGGACTTGCTGGCCATCCATCAGCCTTAGAATTGCTATGCCCTGGGGAATGAAAGGATTACGTATCTGGTCAGTGGGGATCAGTGTCCTGAGTGGGGTTCAACTTCTTCCTTCTTACCCTTGCCCTCTTTCTCTGCACCAGCCCAAGCTTCCTGATAACCCCAGTGCCAGTGGGTAGGTGTCTGCCCTCTTCCTGCTCCTCAAAGATCCTTCTCCATGCTGACCGAGGTGGGTATATGGAAAAATACAACCACCCATCCTGCAAAGAAGAGGCTGGGCTTTTTGCAAAGCTAAGGGAAAACAAATTGATACAGCAGAACCCACAAAAGCAAGTAAATATCACATAATTCAGAGCTCTGTGCGCTGATGTTTAGTCAGAATGGATCTTGGCAGGTAAAAAGCATCTGTGGAGCAGAGCCTGCTGGTCCTGGTCCTCTTTTACTTCAGTGTACATGGCAGGGACCATGGCTCAGGACTGCAGGAGTTGGGGTTTGTGCTATACCTCATTGCCTCCCTGCCCAGGCCTGATTCTTAGTCCCAACCCCAAAACAGCCCTGCACCTTCCTTTGTGGTCCCTCCACCTCTGGGAAGCCTTTGTCGGTCCCCAATCCTGGAGGAAAACCAGCATTGTTCTCTGGGACTCCAGCTACCTGGCAGTGGACAGGCAGGTGACTCCCACACTCCTTTCTGGGACCTCTGTCTCTGGACAAATTCAGATATAGGGCTCTGTTTTCAACTCAGGTCTGTGCTCTACCTGAAGGCTTCTACCTAAGATCACACGCTGAGATGGTCCTGATTCTTACCCAAGTCCTCCCAAGCTCAGACCTAGAGGCCACATGTGTTGGCTATGATACCTATCTCTCCCTAGAGATTTTCTAGAAGGTATCTGTCTTGCTTTAGAATGAGGAAGAGTCTTTGTCTCCCATTTCAGAGCCTGGCTTTCTCCTGGCTGACAAATATTCTGACCCCCATGGGCCTCCTGGATGTGCCTATGAGGAGGAGCAGGCTGGGGGACCAGCTCCTCAATTTGTTCTTTTGGCTACTTGCTGCTGACTTGCAATCCTACAACCTCCCAGATACACTCTTTAATCCTATCACCATAATTTTATGAAAATATATGGTATAAGAAAACCTAGTCATGGGCTGGGAAGGTGGCTCAGTGGTAGACTGCTTGCCTTGCATGCTTGAGGCCCTGGGTTCGATTCCTCAGCACCACATAAGCAAAAAGAAAAAAGCCGGAAGTGGCGCTGTGGCTCAAGTGGTAGAGC
>NW_012269109.1:0-1151 GCF_000151885.1 Dipodomys ordii
AACACCACCACCAACAACAACAAAAAGCAGAGAGAGACAGCCAGGCGCCAATGGCACACACCTATAATCCTAGCTATTCAGGAGGCTGAGATCTCATGATAGAAGCTCAAAGCCAATCTGAGCAGAAAAATCTGAGATTCTTATCTCTAACCAACCACCAAAGTCAGAAGTGGAGCTGTTGTTCAAGTGGTAGAGTACTAACCTTGAGCAAAAAAAAAGCTCAGGGACAGAGCCTAGGCCCTGAGTTAAGCCCCAGGACTGGCACAAAATAACAAGAAAAGAAAAAAAGAAAACCCGAAATTGAAAAGTGCCTCAGTTATGTTCTGAAACTAGATGGTGGTAGTGGTTATAGAACTTGGTGCAGAGTCCACCTGCCCTTGAATTGTACGCCATGAACAACACTAGGTAGTGTTGTGTCACCTTAATTTAAAAAAGAAAAAAAAAAAGATACTGGCATGTAATTAAAAATGTCATCACATGACACAACACAGTCCAGGGGCTAGCTGGGATGAATGAAATCAACCTTTAATTCTCTCTGTGCGGACTGGAGTGGGCTCATGCTTCAGCTAGAGCAAACTGACTTTATGTGATTAATTTAGAAAATGTCACAGTCAGAGGACAGGCCGTGGATCAGCCCAACATAGGGTTGAGGCCTGGCTCTGCAACTTCCAAGTTGTGTGACCTTGGAGAGATGCTTAATTAAAAAAAAACTGTTCATTATCAGCAACATAAGAGGAAATGTGTGAATATTATCCACGGTTCCATTTAACCTTTTATGTCTCAGGAGCCCTCATAAGGCAGGGGAAGGGGAGGCTCATGTCAGATTCAGCCGAGAATATCCAAGAGACCAAGGGTAATCAGAAGTGCAAATATCCTAAACTGTTTGCAAATGTTAGAAAAATTAATCACCATGGAAGAGCCTCTGTGGGAGTCTCAGACACTTAGAACTCTTGGTGCTTCATTTTCTTTCCCACTAATTGGAGAATCAGACCATAAGAAGGATGTACACAGTGGAAGGTGTTTCACATGCACAAATTTTGTGGCTGAAATTATTATTTTAATTCATTCAGTAGGCAAAGGAAAATTCTGTAAGGGCAAGAAACTTACCTGCTTTCCTTCCAGTCAGTACATTCAGGTTTTTTTGTTTTTTT
>NW_012269109.1:6431-6876 GCF_000151885.1 Dipodomys ordii
GTGGTTTATTGGAGATAGGAGTCTCAGGGTCTCTCCTGCCCAGGCTGGCTTTGAACCGTGATCCTCAGATCTCAGCCTCCTGAGTAGCTAGGATTACAGGCGTGAGCCACCAGTGCCCGGCTATCTACTAGTTTTATTACCCATTCCCCACAACTCCATAAAAATAAATCTTTTGAGAGGAGCTACAAAGTAATAAAAAGACAGAGCTGAAGGAAAGGGGAGTGTGCTTGAGGCTCACACCTATAATTCTAGCTATTCAAAAAGCTGAGATCTGAGGATCAAAATCTAAAGCAAGCCGGTGCAGAAAAGTCAGCAAGACTCCTTCAATTAGCCAGCAAAAACCTGGACTGGTTGGGGCTGGGAAGGTGGCTCAGTGGTAGAGCGCTTGCCTTGCATGCATGAGGCCCTGGGTTTGATTCCTCAGCACCACATAAGCAAAAAGAAA
>NW_012269110.1:0-3538 GCF_000151885.1 Dipodomys ordii
GGCTCAAGTGGTAGAGCGCTAGCCTTGAGCTGAAGAGCTGAGGGACAGTGCCCAAGCCCAGAGTTCAGGCCCACGACCAGACCAAAAATAAATAAATACAGAGAACCTAGGGATGTAGCCTAGAGAGAACCATCAAGTGAAAAAGCTAAGGCACAGCATCCAGTACCTGAGTTCAAGCCTCCAGTACTGGCACAAAGTAGAGGAGGAGAAGGAAAGAAGGAGGAGGAGGAAGAGAAGGAGGAGGAAGACAAAGAAGAAGAAGAAGAAGAAAGAAGAAGTTGCCAAGGTAGGCATGGCCAACAGCACCCATTTTGCAGGTAAGTAAACTGAGGCTTGGAGAAAGGAAGTACTGTTCTCCAAGTTTCACTGCTACCTGGCAACCAGGCTAGAAATGGACCCTGGGTAGAAAAGCCCAGATTTTTCTACCACTTCCTCTGAGAAATCAGATCTGGACAAACAACTTGGGTTGGGGAATCAAGATGTAGGACTCAGTGTTTCCCAGCTGGGGGAATCTGTACAGGGATCTGAGTGCCCCAGCAAGGCTGATGCCTGGTTTCACTCTGAAGATGAAGCCAAAACAAGCTGTGGTGTCATTCCATTCCTGTTATCCCAGCACTCAGGGGAGTCTGAGGCAAGGGGATGGAGAGTTCAGGTCAGCGTGGTACAGTGGGACTCTGGCTCAAATCTAAACCAATATGGCCTCCTTCATTCATTGATTCACTCAGTAAATGGCATCCCAGACCTTTGCAGATTCTGTACTAGGCTTCAGAGACACAGCTATAGGGAAGACATGATTGGGGCTATGACAGGGACACCCAGAGGCAAACTCTGACTCACCTGGCTGACAAGCCAGACAGTGCTGTTGGGAGGAGGAGGCAGCTGCTGTTCTTCCCATGAGTCAGGAGAAAGCATGGTGGGGAAAAGTTCAGGCCAAGGCAGTAGGAGAGAGGCTATGAACATCTACCAGCTTGTAGTCTATTCTCTTTTCCTTTTTCTTTCTTTTTTGCTGGGCCTGGGGCTTGAACTCAGGGCCTGGGCACTGTCCCTGAACCTCTTTGTGCTCAAGGCTAGCACTCTACCACTTGAGCCACAGCACCACTTCTGGCTTTTGGGAGATAAGTGTCTCACAGGGACTTTTCTGCCCTGGATGGCTTTGAACCAAATCCTCAGATCTCAGCCTCCTGAGTAGATTAGAGGTGTGAGGCACCAGTGCCTGCCTTCCTTCCTTCCTTCCTTTCTTTCTTTCCTTTCCCTTCTTCCTTTCTTTCTTTTGTCTGGGACTCAAACTTGGTTTATCTGAAGTTTTTGCTTGTTGGCTGGCACTCCAACCTGAAACCTATGCTCTTAATCTTAAATCACACTGTAATCTCCTTATTCCTCCTGTGAAACAAGGAGACAAAGAAGTCCTGTCATCTAGTAACTCGTGTAATTCCTGAATAAATGAAAAATCTAGTTTTCACATGGTCAGCAGAGGTCAGCACAGTGGAAGTGTTCAGTGTGCCTTTTCTGAAATTGGCCTGTAGGAGGCAGTGCATGACAAGTAGAAAGGGCATTTAGGACTCTGAACTGTTTGATCTTGGGTAATATCCAGGCTTTACCTTTAAATTTTGAAAAATGACCTTGAACCTTAAGGGACTGAAAAATATTTGCCCAGTGTCTTCGGCTAATGCAAGCGCCTTGTGGAAATATCACATAGATATGTCTAGAAGGACAAAACCCTTTGTTCCATCCTAGGCACAAAAAGGAGAGAGGGAGGGCATTTGGTTTAATAAATACTAGGTTATGAGAAATATACTATTATTCATTGGTACCTTGTTAAAAGAAAAAAATGTGAAACAAGCTTGCAAAAACTGTATTTTTCAAGACCAACACTGCCTGGGCCTTCTTGCATATATTGAGAAGGAGACACCAATCCCTTCTGGACCCCTTTTTTCCCCTACTCTAGGCAGCTGACGTCACTCTGAGCTCAGAAGCCGAAGCAGCTGCGGCCATCTTAACTATGGGCAAGAAGGCACCTCCCCAGCCCGGGTCATGGAAAAAGCAACAGAAGACAACTTCGAGGCAGAACCAACCAGGTCAAAAATACATAGACATATGAGCTATTAAAATGCTTTTCTCTACCACGAAAAGAAGTTCGGGCGCTGCCATACCTTCTCAGGGCGTCAGCATTTCCTGGCTCCATGACCACAGAGTTGCGTAACCGCCGTTTCTCGCCGTCCTAGAGCGTCTCCTCCTGCCATCCTCGGATTCCTCCGCGCCCCTCCCTGGAGCGGAGGACCTCTTGGTCCCGGTCTTAAATACTGGGAAAGGCCAGGCCTGAACCCAGAACCCAGAACCCAGAACCCAGAACCCAGAACCCAGAAGGAAGAGGTTACAAGATGTGAGCTTACAGATCCCTCTTGCCTGATTCTCTCCCATTCTGCCCCCATGGTGACTCGGCTTACCACGATTCCTTCCTCATCAGTTTCCCTTGCCAAACTCCTCCAGTGGCCTCTATAGGCCTTCAGGGGTCACAACCTACTACTAACGGCCCCTTCAAACCAGATTTCCACCTACAAATGAACCATCCCATTGAAAACTCCGAATTTAGCCTTGTCCTTCAATGCCCACAAGTGCTATCTCCAAAAACTTCCTCCTGGAGCCCTTCTGCCCCATGCTAAATGCCTCTGAGTCTTATCTGACTACAGTCCCGAACACAATCTGTACAGAAAGTTAGAAAACCTGTGTAAGTGCAAGTCCTATCTGCTCTAGCTTCCTTAGTGTAGACTTAGAACAGCAACTCTTATCTTGGTTCAACAATGTGTCCTACACACAGAACATCATACCTAGCACGCAAGTCTCCCTGTCTTGCTGGTACTGGGACTTCAACTCAGGGTTTAGGTGCTGTCCCTTAGCTGTTCTTTCTGCTCAAGATTGGTGCTCTACCACTTGAGCCACAGCTCCACTTCTAACTTTCCTGCCCAGTCTGGTTTTGAACAGCAATCTTCAGGCAGCTAGCATCACAGGCATAAGTCACCAACACTCAGTTTACCAGTACAGTTTAAGAAAATAAGTATACGGCTGGGATATAGCTCAGTGGCATAGCACTTGCCTAGCAAACAAGGTTCTGGGTTTGATCGCCAAGACCAAAAAAGAAAAAGGCCAAAAAAATTGTTACAAAAGAAAATGAAGTCTGGAATGTGGTAGAGTGCTTGCCTAGCATACATGAAGCACTGGGTTCGATTCCTCAATACCACATAAACAGAAAAAGCCAGAAGTGATGCTGTGGCTCAAGTGGTAGAGTGCTAGCCTTGAGCACAGAGAGGCTCAGGGACAGTACCCAGGCCTTGAGTTCAAGTCCCAGTATTGGCCAAAAGAAAAAAGAAAGAAAATGAGTGTATAGGTAATTTAAGGGTAGTTTGTTTAGTTTCTTTTCTTTTTCTTTTTTTTTTGCCAGTCATGGGCCTTGAACTCTGGGCCTGGGTTCTGTCTCTCAGCTCTTCAGCTCAAGGCTAGCACTCTACCACTTGAGCCACAGCACCACTTCTGGCTTTTTTTT
>NW_012269110.1:9868-10580 GCF_000151885.1 Dipodomys ordii
AAGTGGTAGAGCGCTCGCCTTGAGCTGAAGAGCTGAGGGACAGCACCCAGGCCCAGAGTTCAAGCCCCACGACCGACAAAAAAAAAAAAAAGAGTGTGAGACCTGGGGCTAGAAGGTGGCTCAGGGGTAAAGCACTTGCCTTGCATGCTTGAGGCCCTGGGTTCGATTCTTCAGCACCCATAAGCAAAAAAAAAAAAAAAAAAAGCCAGAAGTGGTGCTGTGGCTCAAGTGGTAGAGCGCTAGCCTTGAGCTAAACAGCTGAGGGGTAGCGTCCAGGCTCAGAGTTCAGGCCCACGACTGGACCCAAAATAAAACAAAAAGAGTGTGAGTTCAAGTCCCAGTACTGGTACAAGAAAAAAAAAAAGGCAGTTTGAGTTTTTATAAAATTACAGCAGATGGCTGAAGCCAAATGAGCTTGCTTTCACCTCGGCCCCACCCAGGACTGTCCAGCAGCCCCTGACCAAGTTTCAGTTGCATTTTAAAGAACAAAGAAGTGAGCAACATTTTATTTTCCCTTCATGAGTCATGGTGTCATTATAGTCTTCAACGGGCTAGCCTCTTAATCTCTCAAGTGCTGGGATTACAGGTGTACACCATTACTCTCTTTTTTTTTTAAGTTCTTTTTGTTTTGTTTTGGTCAGTCATGGGGCCTGAACTCTGGGCCTGAGCATTGTCCCTCACCTCTTCAGCTCAAGGTTAGTGCTCTACCACT
>NW_012269111.1:0-1544 GCF_000151885.1 Dipodomys ordii
AAAAAAAAAAAAAAAAAAAAGACATCATTGAGAAAGCAGAAGGGCTCAACCCCTGCCCATCCCTACTGAAGGTTCATTCTATTTTTCAAATAGCTCATCAATGCAGTGTGATCTCTTTATGACTGGAGAGGTAGTTTATTAATTAAGCCTTAACTCCTTTCACTGAAAAGGCTGTTTAGTATGTTGGTCACCATGAAGTAGGCAGATGTCAATCCAGCAGTGTGGGCAGACATTTTATCCAGGAGGAGACCAAAGAGCATGCAGCTTGCAGAATTATTTGCAGACCTGTGCACTCTGATTAGAGACCTGGGTGGGTGGGGCAGGTCTGTAAGTGCCTGGGGCAGATACAGATGTAGTAGTATCAGGCTCTTCTTTCTTCGGGGCATCACAGACAGGAACACCTTTTAAATTACCTGTCTTTGCCCCAAGAAGGTGGAGACTGAGATTCAGATAATGTTTAAACAAAAGATAGCAAGCCAGGTATTAAGTTGACAGATGAAGTCTTTATCTTCTGTACTCATTCTGTGTGCGGTCTGGTGGAAGCCACCGGGAGGCTCTTAGTGAAGGTGGCTTACCATTTTCTTACAGATGTAAGAAAACTGAGGCCCAAAAGATGCCCAGCAGCGGGTTGGACATCTGGTGGTCCACTTTGCCTTATAAAGAATCAGTATTGTGATTGCAGCCCAGACTCATTAGTATGGCCTTTGAAGTCACCTCAAAGAGTGTCCTCAACCTCCTGTTCCTGTTTCTCAGAAGGCCAAGCCTGAAGCATCTGGTTCTTGCTTTTTGCCAAGTTGCTGCACTTCCTGAGACACTGCCCTTATATCTGCCTGGTGAAACTCAACCCAACGTTCAAAGCCAGTTCAGGTGTCTCCTCTCCCACTGATTGGAACCAATCCCTCTGGGCTCTTGTCTCTTTACTGTCCCTGGTGCCAGTGGCTTAGGCCCCTTGGTTAATCCCTCCAGCATGCATGGGCACTGCAATAATAATTGCAGGAAATTTTTAGCTCTTTTCAGCTCAGGAGCCTATGGGATAATGTGATGCCAGCTACCCAAAGAGCAAATGTATTCTTTGTGTTTATTGGGACTTTACACACCGTCACACTTTAAAAGCACCAGCCAGGTCTCCTCATTACCCTCAAAGGGAGGCCCAGAGAGGTGAAATTCCTCTCCCTAGGTCACACAGCTAGAGTATCACTCCCACAAGCTGGGTTTGCCATATGCCACAGCCCGGGAACTCTCTTGGTCCAGAGAGGAGAACACAAAACCACAGCACGATTCCTAAAAGTCGGGGGTTCATGCACCCACAGGCCGGCTCCAGAACGCCTTGACCGATCCGGCTGTGCCGACTTGGCCAGGCGTCTGGGTCAAACCTCAGGTCGGAGGCCGGGCAGTCGGTACCGACCTGCACGGGCTGCCGGGCGCTGGAGCGGGTGTCCCGGGTCTCGAGTCCCAGGAATGTGGGAGGCAGGGCGGAGGGGGACAGGCAGGGAGGGGGCGCTTCCTCCGCCCGCCGGCGGGGAGCCGCTAGGGCGCGCGCGGGG
>NW_012269111.1:4344-6830 GCF_000151885.1 Dipodomys ordii
AACTCTGGGCCTGGGCGCTGTCCCTCAGCTCTTCAGCTCAAGGCTAGCACTCTACCACTTGAGCCACAGCACCACTTCTGGCTTTTTTCTTTTCGCTTATGTGGTGCTGAGGAATCAAACACAGGGCCTCATGCATGCAAGGCAAGCGCTCTACCACTGAGCCACCTTCCCAGCCCCTGCTATTTTAAAAATCATCTTTAAGTAGCTGTACATAGTAGTTGCCATTTAATAAAGAAATTTATGAATGCAATTTGTATCTTGATTGATGTCATCCCTTTCAACGTTCAACAACTCCCTGGCTCATTTTATTTATTTATTTATGCCTATCATGGGGCTCAAACTCAGGGCACTGTCTCTGAGCATTTTTGGCTCAAAGCTAGTTCTCTATCACTTGAGCCACAACGCCACTTCAGGCTTTTTTCTGTTTATGTGGTACTGAGGAATGGAGCCTGGGGCTTCGTGCATGTTAGGCAAGCACTCTACCACTGAGCCACACTCCCATCCCTTGTTTGTTTTATTTTTTTTAAGCTCGATTATAATAAGCTCAGCCTGCCCTCCCTGGAGACAGGTTGGGATCTGGAGAGACTTTTGGTCCTCCCTGTACTAAGAATCTGCTTTGTAAACTTGGGGCAGTCCCTTAGCCTCTGTGACTCTTCATTTCCTTATCTGGGAAATGGGACTAAAACTTCCTGCTTCAGTGGGTGGTTGAAAGGATTAAATAAGATAGAGAGGAAACGCCAACTAAAACTTAAGGCAGATCATGTGCAATGAGTGACTGCTGGTGTTGTCTGGGGTTGGGGTGGGGAGAAATAGGGCTGCGAGTTATTTGTTCATAGAAGAAATGTTCATCAAGTGTGTCCCTACAGAGTGAGTTGGAATATCCCTAGGTTATTTTTATTAATTTTTTAAAGTAGTGACACACTATTAAAAATAAGTTAGGGATTATTTGTCTTAGAGGGTGTTCATGAAAAAGAAATATTTGTAAGCTGCATGTCAAGCCCATGCCTTTATATCTAGGACAAGGTTACCTTTCGTGTCTTGGTAACTAAATCTGTGTACATTTAATCAGCAGCTGAATTAAAGAAAAACATTGAGTTCATAGTTATGTAAGTAGGAGGTGGTGGTTATGAAGTTAACAAAGGTGGTATATTGCTTAATTTTGGGGGCAGCCGCTGAGTGGAGGCAGGGATCAAGAGCCTGATATGGGGGCTTTGGGGTGACGCAGCTTATCTGAGCAGTCACGGTGGTGACATGGATGGTGGGGTGACATCCCCATTGTGCCTTCAGTGGAAGGGCTGACACTGGATTAGCCAGAGAAGCAATGACTGAAAGAGGGACCCAGAGACTCCCCAAGTCTCAGATGCCTGGAAGTGGCAGATATCTCAGACCAGAAAAGCCCACAGCCACTTTTTCATCACCTCAGATGGCTGGCTGTCCGTCCAGTGGCTTTTCTGCTGACCCCTGAGCGGACGGGAGCTGTAGGAAATTTGTTATTACTTCCTTATTAGTGACAGCTGCAGCCCTATTGTCTCAGAATTTCCATGGCATGGAAATGCCTGGCTGAGGGGTGGCGGTAATGAGACAGCGGACCACGATGGGGCATTTTGAAAACGGAGTAGTGTCAGCTCCCACAGAGGGCTAATTTTAAACATGCAAATAATTTTCAGTTCCACTTTTCCTTCTTCCTGTTAGAGGGAAGCTGTGCCCTGGCTGCCATTTCTGAGGCCTAGGCACACAATGTCGTTATTATGTCACAAACTATCTGCTTCTGCAGGGGCAGGAGGGGAGTGGTGGTTTTCTGGGTGCCTGAGCCAGGACCTAGACTAGTGTCATTTCATGGTTTCTGAGTCAGTGAGTGAATATGAAAGCTTATCATGAAGTTTGTAATGCAGTGGGTATTAATATATCGGTTTTAATGAATACAGTGGGTATTAATCTTCCTGGAGTGTGCGTGTAAGACCTTTGTAAAAGTGTTTGCATGTGGGAAGAAACCTCTCCCCAAAGGATTATCCATATTTATAATTTTGTGTCTGACTTCAGGAATTTCATATACTCTTTAGAATGGAATTTTTTGTTTTTCCTCTCTCTTACTGGGGATGGGACCTAGGGCCTATGCATGCGAGGCAAGCACTCTACCACTGAGCTATGCCCCTAGTCCCCAGGCTATTTAAAATAATCTAAGAGGTTGGGTAAAAAACCCTTCAATCTAAAGTCTATATGAGGCACTCTGTCTGCCTCTGCTTTCTAAGGTTTCAGTTACCTATGGCAAACTGAGGTCTTAAATATGAAGTAGAAAATTCTGTGTTTTGAAGCTGGGCTCTGGTGACTCACATCTGTAATCCCAGCTATGCCCCAGGCAGAGATCCGAGGATTATGGGTCAAAGCCAGCCTTGGTAGGAGAGTCTTTTGAGACTTTTTTTTTGGGTCCGGTCGTGGGGCCTGAACTCTGGGCCTGGGCGCTGTCCCTCAGCTCTTCAGCTCAAGGC
>NW_012269112.1:0-1934 GCF_000151885.1 Dipodomys ordii
TGTGTGTGTGTGTGTGTGTGTGTGTGTGTGTGTGTGCACCCATGCATGCACCAGTATTGAGGCTTGAACTCAGGGCCTGGGTGCTGTCTCTTAGCTTTTTCAAACAAGGCTGGTGCTCTGCCATCTGATCCACACCCACACTTCCAACTTTTTGCTGGTTAATTTGAAATAAAGAATTTTATTGACTTTCCTGCCTAGGCTGGCATCAAACAGATCTCAGCCTCCTGAGTAGTTAGGATAACAGGGGTGAGCCACCAACTCTGGGCTGGTGAAGAAGGTAAAGAAAATCATACTGGTCTTTTTACTAACAAGATTATGAAATATTACACCAGCATTTTTATCTCTTTTAAGATAAAGCTGTGTCTTTGGGGACCACTGAAAGACCAAAGACCCTAAGTCTATTAGAATCATTCTACAAAGTGACCCAGTTTCTACAGATTCCCTGGAATGTTCTCAAGTTTGAAACTGAAAGTGTCCATTCTCGGAATCTACCAACCCAGTCAAGCCAGGAAGCAAGGCACTCCTGACTCCTGAGTTAATGTCAGGCAGAGCTCTCAAGAAAACTTCTTTTACCAGAACTGACCAGTTCTTTCCTAAGATGGAAAGGCTATTTCTTTTTACCATCTCTTATAACCATGCCAGAGTTTACATTTTAGTTTTTAATTTTTGCACAAGACTTCCCCCTTTACTAAGACGTGGCCAACAGAACAGAAAGGAAAAGAATGGTTTTATCCTCAGAAAGAGGCAATGATATTACACAATTTCTTTTAAGCATATTAGTCACAGTTCAAGCTGACTATAGGAAATGTTATTTGCTTGTTCTAGAAATTAGGATGTGGCTCAAGTGGTAAAATGTTTGCCTAATATATGACAGGCCCTAAGTTCAAACCAACCTCAGAAAAATAACAGGTTCTTATGTGTGTGTGTGTGTGTGTGTGTGTGTGTGTGTGTGTGTGTGTGTCTGTATCTGTGTCTGTGTGTCTGTGTCTGTGTGTCTGTGTGCATGCACACATGCACGCACATGCGTGCAGTGTGCACACATACAAATGTTAACAGTAAATAACAATAAAAAGCTACTTTCTTACGATGTCAAGTGTATGAGTTTGAAAAGGGCTACAATATCAGGCCTTCAGTAAATATAAGTTGATACTAGGACAGATGGTCTCTTTTAATATCTATAGCAATTAATTTAGTTAGAAAAGTCATTGGGACCTCACCCTAAGCTGCCAAATATGCAGCCATCCTGCCCAAAAGAATGGCGACATTCTTTTATTAATACTAATATTTTATGGCAACAGTAATGAGACACATAAACTATGTTTGGTGAAGATTGTTTTTGTTCGTTTTTTATTGGAAAAATATTGTACAGAGTGGTTACAGTTATATGAGCAAGGTAATGAGTACATTTCCTATTGAACATTGTTGCCTCCTTTGTTTACTCCCTACCATCCCTTCCCTCCCACCTCCACAACTATCCCCCACCCCACCCCACCCCCTGTACAAAACATAGTGTTTTGTACATCTCATTGTTACAATGGGTCCACCTGTATCCTTATTTAAGCATTTTGTTTTTTCCCTTCCCCTCCCCGAATTAGAGAAGTGTATATACAAGGTGCAGGGCACCGACATCAAATACAGTGAAAATAGAGGCATAATACCATGGGGGAGGAACATACAAAGCAACAAAAAAAATCACATGGTACATTATAAATATGTTAGAAACAATAGCAAGAAAGAAAAAAGATATTTGTGTCCCTATCTTAGGGTTCATTTTGTTTAGCATCATCTTATATGGTCATATGTATATAGCTTTTGGTCTTTCTGTTTGTCCTACACATGTACTAGTTATTGCAAATAAGGGAAACCATGGGACCTATGTTTCTTTGGGCCTGGCTTACTTCACTTAATATAATTTTTTCCAAGTCTTTCCATTT
>NW_012269112.1:5939-11914 GCF_000151885.1 Dipodomys ordii
CGCTGTCCCTCAGCTCTTCAGCTCAAGGCAAGCGCTCTACCACTTGAGCTACAGCACCACTTCCGGTTTTCTAGTGGTTTATTGGAGATAGGAGTCTCACGGTCTTTCCTGCCTGGGCTGGCTTTGAACCGCGCTCCTCAGATCTCAGCCTCCTTAGTAGCTAGGATTATAGGCGTGAGCCACCAGCGCCCGGCTGTAGTTCCATTTTTAATAGGAAAAAAGTACCTAAATACTTAGGTGTATATACCACAGCAAAGAGTGAAGTGAGTCAAGGACTATTGTATAGCTCTTTAACAGAAAACACTCAAACCTAGGAAATTTAAAAGTAATAAAGACTAAGAATCTATCTTATGAAAGTGGTAAAACTAATATTTTAATTCAGGTATAGCTGAAGTCAAAACTTGAAATGTTTTGTACCTTGCTAAATTACTTCCTTCCTTGGTTATTCTTTGAGCTTCAGAGGAGAGGGATTTCTTTGTGTTGCATTTTGTTTTGTTTTCTGTGTGTGTGCGTGTACGTGTGTGCGCGCAGTGGTCATGGTGGTAGTTATTGTTACTGCTTTTGTAGTGCTGGGCTCATATCCAAGGCCTTGTGTATGTTAGTCAGATGCTCTACTACCAAGCTGAAATCTTACCCCTTTTGACCACAGTGACCCATGATTGATACAGTGACCCTGATTCCTCCTGGAATGCTTTATTTATTAAAAAAAAAAAAAAAAAGATAGAAGGCAGCCGACTGGTGGCTCGCGCCTGTAATCCTAGCTACTCAGGAGGCTGAGATCTGAGAATCGTGGTTCAAAGCCAGCCTGGGCAGGAAAGTCCGTGAGACTCTTATCTCCAATAAACCACCAGAAAACCGGAAGTGGTGCTGTGGCTCAAGTGGTAGAGCGCTTGCCTTGAGCTGAAGAGCTGAGGGACAGCGCCCAAGCCCAGAGTTCAAGCCCCACAACCGACCAAAAAAAATAGATAGATAGATAGATAGATAGATAGATAGATAGATAGATAGATAGATAGATAGATAGATAGATATCAATAGATATAGAAGGCTACCACATACTCCCTAAAGGACTTATAAAAAAAATGAGGGGCTGAGAAGTAATAGAGTGCTTGTCTAGCATGCATGAAGGCCTGGGTTCCATTCCTCAGAACCACATAAATAGAAAAGGCCAGAGGTAGCACTGCGGCTCACGTGGTAGAGTATTAGCCTTGAACAAAAGAAGCTCGGGGACAGTGCCCAGGCCCTGAGTTCAGGCCCCAGGACTGGCACACACACAAAAAAAATGAGGGCTGAGAGCCAGGAGTGAACTCTTCAGGTTCAAATTGTTATGGCCAAAACGATTCTTTACTCATACTGATTCAGGCACTGCAGTCCTGAGCTGGCTTGATTTTTGTTATATATTTTTTTCTTTTGCAATATTGGAGTTTGAATTCTAGTCTCATATTACCTTCTTGAAATAAGAAAAAGAAAAGGGGGGGAGAGAATCAGGTGGGGGAGGTGGGAGAATGGGAAAGGATGGGAAGGGGAAACAAAGGAGGAGGCTACAATGCTTGATAAGAAATGTACTTGTTATCTTGCCCATGTAATTGTAACTCCTCTGTATGGTATTCTCACAATAAAAAAAAAAGAAAGAAAAAGAAAAGAGGACACCAGATTACTGACTAAATAAGAGCTACCCAGGAGGCTGTGACCCTGAGGACCAAGGGTTGAGTCCAGCCCAGGTAGAAAAAGATGCCATCTCCAGTTAATCAGCAAAACACTAGACTGCAAGTATGACCCAAGTGATATGGCATCAGCCATGTGCAAGCTGGCCAAGCAAGAAGAAAGAAAGAAGAAAGGAAGGAGGGAGGAAGGGAGGGAGGGGGAGAGAGAGAGAAGGAGAGAAGGAATGAGGCAGAGAAGGAGGGAGGGAAAAAGAAGCAAGCCACTAAAAACCCTGATTCTCAAAAACTATGTTATATATAATATATGTAAACATGCACACATAATCTAATTTTATTCAGTCATTAGGAAGAATGAAATCATATAATTTGCAAGGAACTGGATGTATCTGGAAAACATCATAGTGAATGAAGTAAGCCAGATCCATGTTTTCTCTCACATGTGGACTTAGACCTAAAACCCCTTGGTATATGCATATTACAATCAAGTTGACTTAAGCATAGCATAAACTGGAGTGAAACTCCGTGGAGTTAACCCCGAACAACTAACAGTGATGAATGAGAACGCTGAAACAGTTGGAATTGTGGAGACTAGTGGAAGGGGGTGGATTATCAGAAAAGGCAGTATGGAGGAGGATAAACACAGTCATTACATTCATAACATTCAACGTACATAAGGTGAAAAACAATTGGGAAAGTTAATGTGATTTGGGGATAAGGAGTAGATGCAATGGAGGAAAATGATGGAAGGGGTGATTGGCCAAGATACACTTTACAAATAAATGGACATTTTAAATTGTAACTCCCTTATACAACCATTTATAGATTAGGAAATAAAATGAGGAGACCAATTCTGCTATCAAATCCTTAAAGAACTGACTGTCTAGCTGGCACACAATAGAAAATGTTTATTTTCAGAAATGTCCCCTTAAGCAGCTTCATATATATTTATATATGGAAGAAAGGATAGAAAAGAAAGTAAAAAAGATTTTTAAAAAACTGAAGAAGATAGAAAAGATTAAAAAAAGAAAAGTTGCCATTCTGTGTCATTTAAGGTTTCCTGCCCAGTGTTAGTGGCTCACCCCTGTAATCCTAAGGATTGAAGTTCAAAGCCAGCACGGACAGAAAAGTCCAGAAAACTCTTATCTCCAATAAGCTACTCAGAAAAAGCCAGAAGTGGCATCGTGGCAAATGACAGAGTACTAACCTTGAGCAAAAGAAGCTGAGGGACAGCATCCAGACCCTGAGTTCAAGCTCCAGAACCAGCACACACATACACACACACACACACACACACACACACACACACACACAATTCTGTTTCCTGGTTTGTTTACCAATCTCAAAATAGATACATTGGGCTGGAAAAATGGCTCAGTGGTCGAGTGCTTACTTTTCATGCATGATGCCCTGGGTTTGAGTCCTCAGCTCCACATAAGCAGAAAAAAGCTAAAAATGGTGCTTTGGCTCAAGTGGTAGAGCGCTAGGCTTGAGATGAAGAACTGAAGGGCAGCACCCAGGCCCAGAGTTCAGGCCCCACAACCAACAAAAAATTAGTAAATAACTATATATATGTATATATTTATATATATATATGTGAAACCAGAAGTTCAGAAACCATGTTAATATTGCTTATTCCATTTCAGTTTAAACATTCAATACCTAAGTGAAAAATATTCTCCTATTAAATAGTAACTATTAACATTCAAATGTAAAAGAAGAATGAATTTCTTTTTAAAAAAATATCTTTAAGTGGTTGTACAGAAGAGTTTTATTTCAACATGTTGGTTTATGACAACTTGATCAATGTCACTCCTTTCATAATTCTTCCCATCTCTCCCAGCCCCACCCATCCTCTCAAATCACATTTCTTGTTTTACTTTTATTTTTGGCAGAACTGGAATCAAAAATAGGCACAAGTTCTTTAGTCCCCAGCAAGAATACACTTCTTAAATACTCCTTCCCTTTGGCTTGCACTGTCTGGTATGGACCTTACTGACTGTAGCTAGTTAAAACCAACGTGTGCTCTAAGTGAAAATTACATGTGAGGTTTTAATAATTGAGCACAGATAAAGGATGTTATGTATCTCATCAGTGATTTTTGATTGATCACATATTGAATGATAGTATTTGCATATATTAAGGGAGATATGCATAAAAATTAGACTATTTCTTTTGAATTTTAAGTTTTGCTTCTAAACTTTTTTTAGTATAGCTTACATATTACTTCTACCAGACAATAGTGCTTTACTTAGATTTTTACCTTTTAATGGTATTTTTTTCTTTTTCTTTTTCTTTTTCTTTTTTTTTTTTTTGATTGGTCATGGGCCTTGAACTGCGGGCCTGGGCACTATCCCTCAGCTCTTCAGCTCAAAGCTAGCTCTCTACCAGTTGAGCCATAGCACCACTTCTGGTTTTCTGTTGGTGGGCTTTCCTACTCCAGCTGGCTTTAAACTACAATCCTCAGATATCAGCCTCCTAAGTAACCAGAATTACAGGGGTGAGCCACGGGTTCCCAGCAGAATAGAATCTTGAAGCAGGCATATCAGACTCTATTCCAACTACTTCAGATATCACGGGTTTACAATTTACTTTAAAGAGGATTTAAAAAAAAAATAATTTTTACAACTATGATTAACCAAATGGAGAAGATGAAATTAATGTGCACACAAGTAACACACATACTCCTCTAAAATCTTTTCATTTCTCTACACTTTTATCACCACTTGCCTAGACTGAACCACCTCTATATCTTACATGGACTAATACAATAGCACTTTTTAAAATCGTTATTGTAACGGTGATGTACAGAGGTGACAGTTACATAAGTCAAGTAATGAATACATTTCCTTTTAACAGTATCACCCCTTCCCTTGCTCTCATCTAGATTTTCCCACCCACAAGTAATACAGTTAGTTCATTTTCAACATAGTGTCTAGTGAGTATCACTGCTGCGTAGGTAACATGGTTTCCCTCATTTGTTGTAACTAGAATGTGCCTAGAAATCTACAGGTAAACACACTGGACATGATAAATTATACAGGACTCTAGACTTCACACAGTGAGACCAAAGAAGGATACTCTTAAGGGAGGATCACAAAGTGGGCTGGGAAGGTGGCTCAGTGGTAGAGTGCTTGCCTTGCATGCATGAGACCATGGATTCGATTCCTCAGCACCACATAAGCAGAAAAAGCCGGAAGTGGCGCTGTGGCTCAAGTGGTAGAGCACTAGCCTTGAGATGAAGAGCTGAGGGACAGCACTCAGACCCAGAGTTCAGGCCCCACAACCAACAAAAAAAAAGAAAGAAAGAAAGAAAGAGAGAGGATCACAAAGGCTCAATAGCTATGTGCATATGATCATACTAAATGATGTTTGTCGAAATAAACTTCATAAAATAAAATGAGATCTTTTTGTTATTTTTGTTTGTTTTTTCTCTCCTTTGTTGCTGTTTCTATTTTTGTGTCTTTTGTATGTAAGTTTATCTGTTTTGAGGATGGTAAGGGGGGAACAGAGAAGTAGGATAAAGGGTGAACAAATGCAATAGGTATTTAATAGATGCAAAAAATCTTCTTTGACACCCACTGTGACTCTCTGCCATTTCAGTCTTTGTTAGTCAGACCTTCTTCTGCTGAAAACTACCCCTATCCCAAAGTTTTCTCTTGTCACATAATCCCTCTCTGTTCATGAAGGTAGCAGAGAAAGTACTAAGAAACGAGCATTTCATGGGCACATTTCTCCACAGCTAGGAGTTGATGTTCACCTATCCCAGCTTTCCACACCTCAATGGGATAACCTAGTGATACAGGATAAATGCCATTTTTCAGAGTTCCTCAGTAGAAAAAGTTTTAGTCACCTGCAGCTGTGATTCATTCAATGATCCATATTTGGTTGCTCTTGCCCTGTCCTCTCTTTTCCTCCCTGCTCACCAGACTCCCATGGGTCTTTTGTCAAATAAGCCATTTGCCCTTCCATCTTGTTCCAGGGTCTGCTCTGGAGGACGTCAGACTAATTAAATTAATCTTCTGGTTTCCACTCTCACCCCTCACTGATCCACTGTTTATTTCAAAAGGGAAGCTATCTTTATTTTTATTTAATTATGTTGAGGGACAAGTTCTCACCATAGCTCAGGCAGGCCTCAAACTCTGGATCCTCCTGCCTCAGTCTCCCAAATGTTGGTGTTACAGGTGTAGGCTACCATGCCTGGCTGGGATATCTTTCTTTTCTTTTCTTTTTTTTTTTTGGGTCCGGTCGTGGGGCCTGAACTCTGGGCCTGGGCGCTGTCCCTCAGCTCTTCAGCTCAAGGCTAGCGCTCTACCA
>NW_012269113.1:0-3554 GCF_000151885.1 Dipodomys ordii
GGGAGAAAGGAAGGAAGGAAGGAAGGAAGGGGGAGGGAGGGAGGGAGGGAGGGAGGGAAAAAGGGAGGGAGGGAGGGAGGAAAGGGAAGGAAGGAAGGAAGGAAGGAAGGAAGAAAGAAAGGAAGGAAGGAAAGAAGGAAGGAAGGAAGGCAATGAAGAATTAACCAAGATTCAAAAGAGTCACAGAAACAGCCCTTGAGTATCAAGAGAGGATCCAGACATGGAAATATTGCTGCAGAGGACACCATAGGCCACAGTACTGTGATCATGTGATCAGGCTTATTTTCCAGAAATTTCATCCTGGTGTGAATGTAGAGGTTGCTTAAAGAGAGGAGAAGGTACAAACTGAGAGACTAGTAACAAAATTGGGATAATAATTATCACAAGAGATGGTGTAAATGATGGCAAGAATAAAAAGACAGAAACACACATATTGGAAGGCATAACTTTTGGCCAGGGCAAGAGTGGGACATAGAGTGACCAAGTTCACCAGCTCTAGACATGCATGACTCCAGAGCCCCTCACTCTTCTCTTCCTTATTTTGTTATTGGTAGCAGTGGTTTGTTTTTACTTTTATTTTTCTCAAGGCTGGCACTCTACTACTTGAGCCACATCTCTACTTCTAGGTGTTCTGGTGGTGAATTGAAGAAAAGAGTCCCATGGACTTTTGGGTCCAGGCTGGCTTTCAAGTGCAAGCCTCAGATCTCAGCCTTCTGTGTAGCTTGAATTACAGGCATAAGCCAGCATGGCAGTGGTGGTTCTTAGGATCAAGCCTGTACATGCTTCACAAGCGCTACACCACTGATCCACATCCCTGCCCCTTTGCACTTAACCCCTACTAAACAGAGTTCTAACCTGAGCTCGCTCCGGTAAACAAAACACAATTACACTTTCTTTCCTAGCTTGTCAAAGAAAGTTTTACTGTAACACTTATATATTTCCCCCATAAATCAAGTCTCTCCCACAAAGATGTAATCAGAGCCTAGCCATTGTTCTCAATGGTATCCGGTAGGTGTGTTTTCTGCCAGGGTTTGCAACATTCATGCCCTAGACAGGGCTGATGGCCTCACAGAGATGACGCATGACAGGTGTGTGTTGTCAGACCTACAAATAACCAGCCAAACCTATCAAATCCTCTTGCACAGATTCTGAATTAAAGACACCAACACATAATTACTAAGTCCACAATGACAAGGGGGAAAAAGGGGAGGGGATGTGTGTGGGGTGTGTGTGTGAGAGAGAGAGAGAGAGAAAGAGAGAGAGAGAAAGAGAAAGAAAGAGACAGACAGACAGAGAGAGCAGAGACAGAGACAGACAGACAGACAGAAGGGAATAGCTGAGTCACCAGAGTAGAAAATCAGCCAAAGGAGAAAACAAACCTTTGCTTCCCATAAGCCAAAAAAAAAATGTAGTTTTTGAGAGAGCCACATTATCTCTTAAAAGATGGTATGTGCAGGTTGAACACTGTTCAAGAATGTCTCGCAAAGAGGCCAGCAGGAACCAAAACACAGGCTACGCAGGCTGACTACCCAGATAAGGACTCCCCAGATGCCTTTTCTAATGGTGTGCCCCATCAAAGATGAGGCAGCGTTCTCTCAGTCCTGGTTCTGTAGAGTTGAGACTGTCTCCACCCTTTCAACATCCAAGCCTCTGTTAAACAGCTGCCACAAACAGGTAGACAGACCCGCGTGCCACAGGTGTGTTTTGATTTCCCAGAGCATCCATTCTCCCATGTGCAGAACAGGGCCCCTCCTCCCCTCATTCTGACCCAACTGATTCACACACTTAGGTCAGCTGCTTGGACAGGAACTGAGTTCTGATCCTCTGACTCATGGTAGCCAGAATCATTCTTTTCCTTGCTACTTAAAAGACCCTACTAAGTACAAAGAAAGAAAAATCAATAAATAAGAGGACCAAACTTGAAGGGGCAAATACAATGAGATAACAAGCATGCACACTGAACCAGAGACACCCCAGACATTCAGCTGTCTGCTTCATCTGAGCTCTCTGTAGCCCCAGGTCCTAAAAAGCCATCTGATTAGGCTCAGAAGTTAAAGTGAGCAGTCAGAATCTTTGGTCTAGTCTCACACCAAAAATAACCAAAGCAATCTTTTTTTCTTTTTTTTCTTTTTCTTTTCTTTTCTTTTTTTTTTTTTTATTTGCCGGTCATGGGGCTTGAACTCTGGGCCTGGGCACGCTGTCCCTAAGCTATGCAGCTCAAGTGCTCTACCACTTGAGCCACAGTGCTACTTTCCCAAAGCAATCTTTTAAACAATCAAGTGAGAACCTGGAGCCTTTGTTCCAAGTGAAAGGCTTAGAGTACTTGGAAAGTACAATAGGGTCTGGTCTCTTTGCCTGTCCAGATCCATCCTCTTGTTCTCCTTTCCTACCCTGTCAGCTCGTTATGAGTTTCTGGATCATGACACAGGATTGCCATTGACGACTAAGTGACACCAAACATCTGGCCTTAGCACCACCCTGGCTGCCAGCCCTGTCAAGAGCAATCATCCCCCAGACATCCACTTGATTAAGTCCCTTAGCTCTCTCACACCTTCACCTCTTGTCTATGCCCTTCTACCTTAATCCTTTTGTAAAACTATAAACCTGCACCTCTTCCCTTATCTTGCTCAACGTTTCCTCCTTAACCTTTTTTTTTTTTTTTTTTGGCCAATCCTGGGCCTTGAACTCGGGGCCTGGGCACTGTCCCTGAGCTTCTTTTGCTCAAGGCCAGCACTGTACCATTTAGAGCACAGCACCACTTCTGATTTTTTCTGAGTTGTTTATTGGGAATCAGAGTCTCATGGAGTTTCCTGCCCAAGCTGGCTTTAAACCTTGATCCTCAAATCATGTTTTGGTGTTTTGTTTTGTTTTGTTTTTGTTTTTAGCAATACTGGGCATTGAATTCTGGGCCTCATGCTTGCTAAATGGGTACTTTAATACTTCCCAGTCTTTTTGCTTTTGGTTTGTTTTTTTAGGTAGGGTCTCATTTTTGCCTAGGCTGCCCTCAGGCCAAAATCCTCCTACCTCTACCTCCTGATTATAGGCCTTAGCTGCCCCTTTTGACCCTTTTCCCTCACACCTGCTAACATACCTCCCAATGTGTTCAACATTCATGATCTTTTCCCCCCACTGGATTGGCAGAGCCACACGGGCAAGAATGCTTTATCTCTGTCACTCACAAATAGATGCCAGGTGTCCCCCTGAAGTGCCTGACAGTCAGTAGAACCCTAATAAAATACTTGTCAAACAAAGAAATTATGGCTTGCTGTGGCCTGGGGCTGAAATCTGAACCTTCCCAGGAGCTTCACATCTATTAGCAGGTATCACCATTAACTATCACAGGGAGTAGGAACCACCCTGTGTCCATCTAATAGATGAAAGAACTAAAATTATATATATATATATATATGTGTGTGTGTGTGTGTGTATACATATATATGTGTGTGTGTGTGTGTGTGCATATATATATATATATATATATATATATATATATATGACTGACAAGTGGCAGAATCCAGATTTGAGGATGGGGCGAGGGAGGAAACAGGTGCTCT
>NW_012269113.1:16644-17040 GCF_000151885.1 Dipodomys ordii
TGGACATGACAACTTATACTTCTCGTTGTTGCATCAGGTCCACCTGTATCCTTAAACAACTGTTTTTTCCCCCTCTCCTCCACAAGTTATACTGAATGTCTACTATTTTTAAAAGTATTAAAAAACAAAAAAAGAACGAGAAAACTCAGAATATAAAAACCAATCATATTTTTGAAGAAATATCTGATGTTTATGTGTGCTCAATTTCCAAAAAATAAAATCATATAAACATGCACTACTTTGAAACAAAAGTGTAATTGGGGATGGAGCTGTAGCTTGGTGACACAATAGATGTTTCCCTGGGCTCAATACCCAGCACCAAAATGAAGCAAAAAGTCACAGAATTGAATCAGGTGCCAATGGTTCACACCTGTAATCTAAGTTAATCAGGAGGCT
>NW_012269114.1:0-959 GCF_000151885.1 Dipodomys ordii
TCCATATCTTAGCTATCATAGATAATGCTGCAATAAATATAGTTGTGCTGGGAACTTTAGTGTGGTCTTGTTTGTGATCATTTGGGTAAATGCCCAAAAGTGGGATTGTTGGGTCATAGGGGAGCTCTATGTGTGGAGTCTTTTCTGGGGAGAGGGTCCGGTCGTGGGGCCTGAACTCTGGGTCTGGGCATCCTCCCTCAGCTCTTCAGCTCAAGGCTAGTGTACTACCACTTGAGCCATAGTGCCACTTCCGGCTTTTTTTCTTTTTGCTTATGTGGTGCTGGGGAATCAAACCCAGGGCCTCATGCATGCAAGGCAAGAGCTCTACAACTGAGCCATCTTCCCAGCCCCATGTGGACTCTTTTGAGGAACCTCCATACTACTATCCAAAGTGGTTGAACAAGTTTGCACTCCCATCAACAATGCAGTAGGGTTCCCTTTTGGCCACATGCCCCCCAGCATCTGTTGTTATTAGAGTTCTTGATTATAGCCATTCTAACTGGGGTGAGGTGGTATCTCAGTGTTGTTTTGATTTGCATTTCTTTTATGGGTAGGGAGGTTGAGCATTTCCTCATGTGTCTATTGACCATCCTTCTTTCCTCTTCAGAGAAGTTTCTCTTTAAGTCTTTAGCCCACTTATTTATCAGGAAAGCAACTCCATTTATAATAGCCCCACAAAATTAAAATACATAAGAATTAACTTAACCAAAGAAGTGAAGGACCTCTATGATGAAAACTTTTAAAAAAAACTGAAAAAGGAAATCAAAAGAGACCTTAGAAAGTGCAAAAATCTCCTATGCTCCTGATTTGGAAGGATCAACATCATGAAAATGGCAATACTTCCCAAGGCTATCTACAAATTCAATGCAATACCTACCAATATTCCAACCTCAGTCTTCAAGGAAATAGAAGAGGCAATCCAAAAATTCATATGGAACAATAAAAGATCCTGAATAGCA
>NW_012269114.1:5134-6998 GCF_000151885.1 Dipodomys ordii
ATGTTTCTTTGGGCCTGGCTTGTCTTGCTAATTTTTTATTCAGCTGGTTTTTTGTAGTCTTTTTAGAATTTATTTAAGCATTTACTAATGTTTTTTTAATTTCATTGATGATGGTTAGAATCTTTTGAGGTCTTCATCTGGAACTTTTTCGTCTTCCCTATTATTTCGTGTTTATTTGGTGTTGATTCTGCTTGTTTGTTTTTGTGCTTATTTTTCATTTTTGGGGGGGGGAGGGGTCCGGTCATGGGGCCTGAACTCTGGGCCTGGGCACTGTCCCTCAGCTCTTTAGCTCAAGGCTAGCGAGCTACCACTTGAGCCACAGCGCCACTTCTGGCTTTTTTCTTTTTGTTTATGTGGTGCTGAGGAATTGAACCCAGAGCCTCATAAATGCAAGGCAAGTGCTCTACCACTGAGCCACCTTCCCAGCCCCATTATTTTTTCATATTTCTTATGTTTCTGCATTGGGCTTTATATACCTGAAACTAAAGTCACAGCTTTGAGGTTTTTATAGTCTTTCTGTTGAAGAATTCTCCATATTCAGGCAGGACTGTGTTGAGTATATGGTCCAGTAGCTAAGCATCCACCAGAATGTCCATGGCCAGTCTCCATCCTCAACTCTGCTGAGATTGAGATAAACCAATAAGTCTCTTGTCTGCTTCTGGATTGTTTCACTGTAGGTGCTTCTTTCTTTGTGTACTTTGAGCAGCTACTGGTTATAGGGTGCTTTCCAGTACCAGGTAACCCAGGCTCCAAATATCGTAATCCAGGTTCCCAATATCTATACAAGACCCTAGCTTGTGCTGCCAAGATAAGAAACATTCAAGCCTAGAGATCACCCTAAAATGTAGCTGAGAGTGGAAAGAGGAGAGCAAACAGAGCATTGAGTTCTGCAGTAGCAGGCAGAAAACTGAAAAACTTGGGCATTTAACCTGCTGGTCAGTGCTTTCAGACCCTACCTAGAAGTTAGTTTCACTGTGTTAGTCTCAACAATGAGACATAGCCCCATAGTCTCACTGTTGAGGAGCTATGGAACTCACATGGTTCAGAGGACCCCTGCTTAGGGGTCTCTGTCCTCCTGACTGCAAACACTTGCCACATCTAGAATTGCCAGTCTGTTTCCAGGGCATATTGATTATTTACTGGCTGATTTTTTTAATCCTTTCATGAATTTTTGTTGCTATTGTAATGGTGATGTCCAGAGGGGTTACAATTACCTAAGTCAGATAAAAAGTACTTTCTTTTTGAATAATGTCACCTCTTCCCTTATTCTTTCCCAATTTTTCTCTCCCATCCCTACCCACAAGTTGTATTTATTTTCGATGTAGTGTCCAGTACCACTGCTGCATTTGGTCACTCTTTGCCCTACCGTTTTTGTGACCCCCCCTTACCCTCCAAAGACACACAAATGAACAAACAAGATAAAAGGAAAAGAAAACAAAAACAGCAATAAAGAAAAAGTTCTTGTTTCCATTTCCTGGTGTTCAAACTACTTTTCCCCTTTCCTTCTCACAAGGACTGAGGGTGAAGTTTAGGAGTGTTTTCTGCTTCTGCCTTTCTTTTTCTCCATGATTTTTCAGATATTTTGTCTGAATTCCTTATGTAAAGGCCTTTTAAAATGTTTGGGTTTTTTATCACCTTGTTTAATCTTATTATAGTATACTTAATAGGACATGAATTACTTTAAGATAGCACAAATTCTAGCTGGGTGACGATGGCTCACTCCTGTAATCCTAACTACTTAGGAGGCTGAGATCTGAGGATCATGGTTCAAAGCGAGCCCAGGCAGGAAAGTCCATGAGACTCTTATCTCCAATTAATCTCCAGAAAACCAGAAGTGACACTCCGGCTCAAGTGGTAGAGCACT
>NW_012269115.1:0-3044 GCF_000151885.1 Dipodomys ordii
TGCAAGGCAAGCATTCTACCACTGAGCCACCTTCCCAGCCCCCTATTTTTAATTTTTTATTAGAGAAAATTTCACACATCTTTATAACGAACATTTGTGTACCCTATCACCTAGCTTTGGTAATTGTCAATTCTTTTAACATGTAGTATTGAATAACCTGGATTATAGGTTTTCAATAGTAGTAAGTAATCTTTGTAAAGAAGAAAGCTTTTTAATAGCAATATATTTTTATAAATAACAAAGCTTTATAATAACAATACATTTTTATAAAAAACTTTATAATAACAGTAAAAATTTTAAAAAAGCTTGCTCTAGCCTTATAGGCTTTCACTTTCAGGTTTTTGGCTTCTTTTCGCTGGCTTTGGCACCCATCTGAGTTCTGGAACTCCCGCATCCCACAAGTCTGAAGTTTATAGAAAAGAGATAGAAGGGTAACATACCAAAGACTAATTATGTTTCTACAAATTAGCAAATAATTCATAGACTTGATAAACTGCTGAATTCAGTTATAGCTTTCATTTCAGGTCATTATAAATAAGATTACTTTGGCTTTTCTTTTACCCCTGTTTAGTATTATTAGAGTAGAAGCAGCAAACCCATTTTATCAATGAGTCTAGGAAGATAGTATACTGTTTTGCTAGACAAAATCTAAATGTACACAGAAAATATTAAAAAATTTGAATTTTCCCAATGCAGTTTTGTACTCTGTTTTAAACTACAATGTTGCTTTCATTTGCCAGGTTCTATAGAAATTACTTTATTAATTCATACATTAAATTTCAGTTATCAATTGTCCCTGATTAATTTGAAAGAATTACTAGAAATCACAAAAGCTCTGGGTTGTCTTCTTTTTATTTTATTTTAGTTTGGAACATATTCAAGCTATTCTAAGTAGAATTTTAATTGGATTTTCCCTACTACCTAAGGAGTAGGCTTATCACTACCAGCCTCTTGCTGGTACCAGGGGCTGGTAGTGATAATCTGAGCTGAGGTATTCTTCTGAAAAGCCTTCACTTGAGAAGGCAAGAAGGAAAATATATATCTGATGTTATGCATAATTTACTTGAGTCATGTGTAGATTTGGCTTTTTCTTCTTTATTGAGACTTGCGGTGGTGATGATCATGACTAGACAGACATGGATGGAGAGGACTGGGATAAATCATCAAGGCCTGTTGCTGCTTGGGTCTCTGTTCATGACTTTTCTTGTAGCCATCTCTTGTGAACTGCCTTAGTGGACTGAATGTTACTTGTTTTTTGACCTGTTGTTTTCATGTCTGTTTTCTGAAATTACAGCCTTTCCACAAAAAGATGGTTTTCTTCTAGCTAGCCAGACTGATAATAAAGCATGAACTCCTTATAATTAATACTTGCCCTTAAATATATGACAAGGCTCTAGTTTTGTGGTTAGGAGCATCAGCTGTAATTTCAGGGTTAGTTTATTATGAAACAGAGGTTCTTTATTAGTTTGTGGAAAATAGTAGCATTCATGATTAGAAAGCAGCATGGTAAGTAATTGGTTTTGCACCTCTTGCCAATGCCAGTGCTTAAGACACATTGTTTGGGTATGTGTTTTTTCTATAATTAGATCTCTCCCCGCTTCTTCCCCAGTTCCTGTTAGTTGAGATTTGCACACTAAAAAGTTTCTACACTTAGGAGATTCTATGAGTTTGAGGTGTTTTGTTTTTTGTTTTCTTTTTATTCTGCAGTTTTCATTGTTAACATTTTTTCACTTGAGAGCTGCATTTTTAAACTGTTGTAAAGAGATGTGGAAATAGAAGTAGAATAAAAATAGATACTGAAGGCCTCAAGCTTCAATGAGCTTGGCTTTTGTTTCTACAGAGTTTTGCAAGTTTCACTTGGATTGAATGCCTAACTTGTTCCATCCAAGCAGATATCCTCTGGGTTCATTTATAGGCTTCTTTAACATGGGTAGGGAGGGGAATGTTTTATTTTCATGTTGGCATATACTTTGAAGATAGGGCTCTTCCCAGTTCGTGTGGATTTGAAAGCTTGGTTGCAATAAGCCTTCGATCTTAATTGAATTCTATTTCAAAAATAATACTTAAATTTGGGATTTGAATCTTAGTAACTTTATGTTTTAAATTCTAGTAAATATACATAACTAAAGATTTAAGTACATAATATTTAAGTACATAAATATTTAAGTACATAATTCACTATCATTTTATACATTCAGAATGTTTTGTGTTAATCACTTCTATTTCCAGAACTTTTTCATCATCTCAAGAAATTTTCAATGACTCACGAATTCTGTATCCGTTAGGCAGCAATTTCCTCCTCCCCTCAGGCTCGGGTAATATCTATTCTGTTTTTGTCTCTACGAGTTTGTCTTTTCTAGCTATTTCATGTAAGTGAAATAATAAAATATTTGTTTTTTATACATGGCTTTTTGTACTTAGGAAGTTTTTAAGGTCATGTTATAACATGTATTGGAACCTTATTTTAGGGTAGTGTAATATTCCATTATATATATATATATATATATATACATACACACATATGTACACATACATACTTACCATATTTTGTTCAGATATTTCTCAAGAGACATTTCAGGTATATCCTGTAAAACCTGTATATCCTGTTATAAAACCTGTTGCTGAGATATTGGTACATATGTATCTGGGTCTCTGTTTTTAATTCTTTTGAAAAGAGAATTGCTGAATCATACGGTAACCATGCACATGTTTTTGAGGATCCACTACACTTGTTTTTTATAATGACTGCAACATTTTCTTTTTTTTTTTTAATTGTGAAAATACTGTACAGAGGGGTTACAATTACATGGGCAAGATAATGACTACATTCTTATCAAGCATTGTAGCCTCCTCCTTTGTTTCCCCTTCCCATCCCTTCCCCCCCCCCCCCCACTGAATCCACCTCCCCCACTCCCCCCCCAAAGCTATAAAGTTTGTTTTTTTAACATAACGACTTGTACATTTCATTGTTGGAATGGGTCCATCTGTATCCCTATTTAAAGCGATTTGTTTCTTTCCTTTCCCCTCCACAAATTATACCGACA
>NW_012269115.1:3094-5923 GCF_000151885.1 Dipodomys ordii
CCTGAACTCTGGGCCTAGGCGCTGTCCCTCAGCTCTTCAGCTCAAGGCTAGCGCTCTACCACTTGAGCCACAGCGCCACTTCCGGCTTTTTTCTTTTTGTTTATGTGGTGCTGAGGAATTGAACCCAGGGCCTCATGCATGCAAGGCAAGTGCTCTACCACTGAGCCACCTTCTCAGCCCCCTCCTTTCCTTTCCTGTCCTGTCCTTTACTGCCCTTTTCCCTTTCCTGTCCTTTTCCTTTTTCCCTTCTCCTTTCCCTTTCACCTTTCCTTTCCTTTCCCTTTTTCTTTTTCAGTTGTAGGGCTTGAACTCAGGGCCCTGGCACTGTTCCTGAGCTCTTCTGCTTGAGGTTAGTATGCTACCACTTTGAGCCACAGCACCACTTCCAGTTTTCTAGTGGTTAATTGGGCTTTCCTGCCCTGGCAACTTTGAACCTCAATCCTCAGATCTCAGCCTCCTGAGTAGCTGGGATTACAGGTGTGAACCACTGGCACCCAGCCATTTTTAAATCTCTTTAATCTCTTCATGAAAATGAGAAGGATGGTGTCTACTTCATTTGATTGTTATTAGGACTAAAGAGATCATATCAGTGCTGAGTGAGTATTGTGAATGAACCTAGAAGGTGGTAGCCTTCTAGTACTTGGGTAGCCTCTTAGCAGAGGCTAAGTGGTAAAATACATGTGAAATCCCTTTGTAAAGATTAAATTCTATATAAAACCTTAGCCGATGCTTAGGAAATAAAACATGGATGTAAATCCTTGTATTTAGGTCTATTCAGTCTACATTGTAGGAGTCTGCAATACTGGTGTCCTCAGAGGCTAGAAAATAACATTCCAGAAACCATCTTTTTAAGAAAACTTAATAGTTAAGTAAAAAAAAAAGTAATTACTTAAAGCTCTACGTATAAAAAATAATTCTTTCATTCCTTCAGGTGTGTATATTAAAATCAGTGTGTTTATCTATGTGAATATATTTATAGCCCAAATCCTTTTCCTTTTGATGTAGCTTAGAGGAATTTGTTATATTTATAAATGTTTTTATAAAAACAAAATAAGCTGTCACAGGTTTTGCCGTTTGACAGTAAGAAGAATAGTATCTAGCTCATAGGATTAGAATCATTCTATTATACAACTGCAGTTTTTATTTTTCATGTTTTGGGACATAGTGTATTGAACCAGCTGCAGAGTATCGTTAACATCACAGATGGTAAGAATTTAATTATATATCTGATTATCTTTTCTCCTGTATGGGAGGCAAAATTTCATGTCCATCATCTTCATAGGGTAGTGATAGGCTGGAGGATAAATTGACACATGACAGATTGACAGCAGGAAAGCATACAAACTCATTGTTACATGTTGATCCGTTTTTTTGGTCTCTGTAACAAATACCTAACAGAACTTAAAAAGGAAAGATTCTGTTTGTATTTTAGAGTCCATGATGGGCTTGGTGAGGCAAAATACCATGGCAGAAGGTGTAGTGGAACAAAATTATTCACCTCAAGCTGCCAGGAAGCAGACAGAGAGAAAAGGAAGGCAAGAAGGGACCAGGGCAAAGGTAAGATAGCCTGGTAAGACATACCCTCAGTGTCATACTTCCAACAGTGCCACCAGTTAGGGAGTAAACCTTCCAGGTATGAGCCTTTATATTAAGTCCATAACAAGTTTGTTACATGGCTCAAAAGCCCTCAGAAAGTAGTAAAGACTAAAGCAGTTAGAATAGAATATTTACATAATGAATTGGGTGTACAAAGAATGTGATTAGTCAAACAGGCTTACTTGGGCAGAGGTTAAGTGGAGAGGTGGTCAGGAAGGGAAGAGTAAGGTCTAGAGGTTCGTTTGCACAGATTTCCTTGGCCTTAGTGTTTATTCCTGATGATAAGAAAGCTGTTTTCCTTTTAGTAGAGAGGCCATCTTTCATCTGGGAATTTCTTTCCATGTTTAAGAATCAGCACAAAAGTCAAAGTATATTGTATTTACTGTTTTTCAAGTGCTTTTTTTTTTCAAGTGCTTTTGAATGGCATATTTCGGGTGGGTTATTTTTAACTCTGTCATTCCAAAATTTGAAGATGATTTCCCCCTTCCATTATTTAAAAAACCTAAAGAATCAGAAAAAATTGACTTTGAATTCTCCAAGATCTCTTAGTATTTTCCCCAGCTGAACAGAAGATAAGCCACAAAAACGCATTTGGGGCTGTCTTTTAATTCTTTAAGCACCATGTGTGAAGAGTAAATTAAAAAGCTTTATTGCATGAAAAATTGTATGCTTTTTTCTATTACCTATATATTTTCAGGCTTAGACCTACAGAAATCCAAACGAGAGCCTATCTTTTATAAATCTTTCTCTATCTTTCCATATATGTTATTTCAAGGTATAAGGACAAATATTTGTTATTTGTCATAAAAGTACTAAATAGTTGAGGTTTTTAATTTTTTTTTTTTTTGTGGAGAAAGGAGGCCATGTTTCAAGTGATTATTTCTTTTAAGATTGTTTTCCAGCTGGGTGTTAGTGGCTCACGCTTGGAATCCTAGCTACTCAGGAGGCTGAGATCTGAGGATCCTGGTCAAATTCAGCCCAGGCAGCAAAGTCTGTGAATCGGTCTTCAGTTAATAACCAAAAAGCTGGAAGTGAAGCTATGGCCAAGTGGTAGAGCAGAGTGCTAGCCTTGAGCAAAAAAGCCCAGGGACAGGGCTGGGAAGGTGGCTCAGTGGTAGAGCGCATGTCTTTCATGCCAGAGGCCCTGGGTTCGATTCTTCAGCACCACATAAGCAAAAAGAAAAAAGCCGGAAGTGGCACTGTGGCTCAAGTGGTAGAGTGCTAGCCTTGAGC
>NW_012269116.1:0-2490 GCF_000151885.1 Dipodomys ordii
CCTCCTCCTCCTCTTGCTCCTCCACCCCCTCCTCCTCCTTCTCTTTTGGCTGTAAGAGTCTCATGGGCTTTCCTGTCTAGACTGGTTTGGAACTGTGATCCAAATGGCCCACTATCATTCATCGTAGTTAAACTTTTATTATTCACTAATTCCTTACTACTGCCATATATTAAGCCAATAGTTCCTTTCTGTTAAAGAGAAAATAAGTCCTGCCTGGTGCCAGTGGCTCATGCCTGTAATCCTAGCTACTTAGGAAGCTGAGATCTGAGGATCACGGTTCAAAGCCAGCCTGGGCAAGAAAGCCCTGAGACTCTTCTCTCCAATAAACCACTCAGAAAACCAGAAGTGGTGCTGTGGTTCAAGTGGTAGAGTGCTAGACTTAAGCTGAAGAGCTGAGGGACAGCACCCAGGACCAGTGTTCAAGCCCCATAAGAGAAAATAAGTCTTATTTTCTTATTCAAAAAGAGTGTAAAGCAAGATTTCATATATGAAAGCATACTATAAAATATATGATTTGGTATATCAGTTATTATTTCCTTTGTTGTACTTACTTGAATGAATCAAAGTTGGAAAGAATTTTTCAGCTCTAATTTTAACTGTCATCACATGCAAAACATAAAAGCAACATAATTTGATATAAATAAAGATTAAATAAGTAATTACTGAATTTTTAAAAACAGTATTAATTGATTGCATGAACTCAGATTATCTAAATTCAGAGTCTGGATGTATTGAAGCTAGCTTATAAAAAATGTGAGAAATAGGTAACTCATTTTAATCTTGAAGTCATTCTGATTTTTAATCTTTCTGTGAAAGACTTTCAACTAGTAATCTTCAACTGAATCTTGCCTTTTAATCTTAAAGTGAAGAAGTTTGTATTTATCAAGAAATTCTGCAAATCAATTAATGTATAAATGTTTTTAAAATTATGTTTGACTACATAATATATGAACAATGTCAAAACACAAATGATACAGTGAGAAAATATTTACTATTTTTATTGAAAGTAACAGATTACTCTCCTTATTATGTGAAGAATCATAAAATTTGAGAAAAATATTCCTAGAGGCAACACAAAAATGACAATAAGACATAGAGCATGGAGCCAAAAGCAATTATTTCATGAAATTTTATTTCTAAGTTCATTCATAAGAAAGATGTTGCTTAGAGTGTATTGACATATAAAATTTCATCTCTTGATTTGATAAAAATCCAAGGAATTGCAAACATTAAGTTAAGGCAGCACAAAATACTTGTGTCCTATTACATTTAGGAGGAAGAACAAATCAATGCATCTTTTAGTTGGGATAGTCTAATCTTGCTTAGCAATGTAACTGGATTTCACACAACAATGTCTCTGGACGTCACAGAACTGCTTTCAGATATTTCCTATATTCATGCAAATATAGAAATGTATGTGTGTGGAGACTTTTATGATATTATTGTGTGTGATAGCAATCACTAAAACAAATTATCTACCTATGCAGAGGGAACTAGTTAACCAAAATATAATATGCTTAATAAACTGAATAATATGTACCAGAAAGGAAGAAACATACTGAAAGAAAAATAGTAAAGGAATAAATTCTCATATACTTATTGATAGTTAAAATGTAGATACAAGTTGCAATGTAAATTTGACAAGGCATTTTACTAATGAGCGTTGTAAAAATAGTATTCCCCTATTTAATAAAATATTGGAATATTATCAAGAAATAACAAAATGAATGACAAAAAATGGGACATATGAATTGAAACCCCTTCTTACATGAATGACTAAAAATGGGACATACTGAATTGAAACTCCCTCTGACAACTACTTAAAGATCATTAAAAAATAAATTAAAAAAAGAAAAAAATGGAATTTGGACAGCTTAATGAATGTTACTGTATACTATTTTGATAAAACAAATTAACTATAGATTCAAAAAGAAATTCATTAAATTGCAAACATTATCTAAATAGGTGCCTTTCCAAAGTGATTCTATTGCCAAGACTTTTCTTTAACTGTGAACATACTGTACAGAAGAGTTAAAATTACATGGGCAAGATAATGAGTACATTTCTTATCAACCTTTGTAGCCCCTTCCTTTGTTTCTGGGTAGCTATTAAGAAAATTAGGGCGTGTGCCAAGGAGATCTAGGTTTCTCCTATTCCATCCTGTAATGTTTTCAGAGTGTCTGCTTTGACTCCGAGGTCTTTGATCCATTTGGAGTTGATTCTGGTGCAAGGTGATATATAAGGATTTAGCTTTAGTTTTCCACAAGTAGTTAACCAATTTTGCCAGCACTATTTACTGAAGAGGCTGTCTTTCTTCCATTCTATTGTTTTAGCTCCCTTATCAGAGATTAGATGGCTATAGGTCTGTAGGTTCATTTCTGGGTTTTCAATTCTATTCTATTGGTCCTGAGGTCTGTTCTTGTGCCAGTACCAAGCTGTTTTGATTACTATGGCTTTATAGTAGAGTTTGAAATTTGGTATTGATATTCC
>NW_012269116.1:6304-7687 GCF_000151885.1 Dipodomys ordii
GCTGTAAAACCATCTGGTCCTGGACTTTTCTTAGCTCGGAGATCTCTGATTGCTGTTTCTATTTCAGTGCTTGATATGGGCCTGTTAAGATGGTTTAACTCATCTTGGTTTAGTTTGGCATGTCAATATTTGCTAGGAAAAAGTCCATTTCTGTCAAGTTCTCAAACTTATTAGCATAAAGTTTTGAGCAGTATTCCTTTATAATGTTCTGAATCTTGGTTGTTTCCATGGTTATGTTCCATTCTCATCTCTGAGTTTATTTATTTGGGTGTATTCTCTTCTTTTTCTGATAAGATTTGCTAAGGGTCTGTCAATTTTGTTAATTTTTTCGAAGAACCAACTCTTTGTTTTGTTGATTCTTTCTATAGATTTTTTGATTCCAATTCAATGAATTCTGATTTAATTTTAATTATTTCTTTCTGTCTACTGGATTGGGGTCTATCTTGCTGTTCTTTTTCTAGGGGGTTCAGATGTCTGACTAAATTGTTGGTTTCAGATCTCTCCAATTTGTTGATGTAGGAGCTCAGAGCCATAAACTTGCCTCTGAGTACTGCCTTTGCTGTGTCCCAGAGGAGCTGGTAATTTGTGTGCTCATTTTTGTTGAATAGCATGAACATTTGAATTTCCTTTCTAATCTCTTCCATGACCCACGCATGATTCAGCAGTGTTGTTCAACCTCCATGTGTTACTGGACTTTCTTTGGTGGCTTTTGGTGTTGAGTTCTATTTTTATTCCCTTGTTGTTGGAGAGAATTCAAGGTATAACATGAATGATTTTGAATTTTGACAAGATTGCTTTGTGGCCTAAAATGTGGTCTATTTTAGAAAATGTTCCATGTGCTTCTGAGAAAAACGTGTATTCTGAGGCTGCTGGGTGAAATATTTGATAGATGTCTGTTAAATCTAGTTGATCTATGCAGCTGTTTAGATCTGTGGTTTCTCTGTTGAGTTTTTGCCAAGTTGATCTATCTAGTGTGGAGAGTGGTGTGTTAAAATCCCCCACAATTAATGTCTTTGGATCTATGTGGGAATTGAGGAAAAGTAGTGTTTCTTGGATAACTTTGGGTACTCCATTGATAGGTGAATAGATATTTAGATTTGTAATATCCTCCTGAAGAGAGATCCCTTAATTAGTATGTAGTGACCTTCTTTACTCTTCTCACTAATTTTAATTTGAAGTCTATTTTGTCTGTTATTAGGATTGCAACTCCCGCCTATTTATGGGTGCTGTTTGCCTGGTAGATTTTGTTCCAGCCTTTAATATTGAAAATGTGTTCGTTTTTATGGGCTAGATGTGACTCCTGAAGGCAGCAGATAGAAGGATCTTGTTTTTTAATCCGACTAGACAGTCTATGTCACTTAATTGGAGAATTAAGTCCGTTAA
>NW_012269117.1:0-512 GCF_000151885.1 Dipodomys ordii
ATTGGAGATAGGAGTCTCACGGTCTGTCTCGCCCAGGCTGGCTTTGAACCGCGATCCTCAGATCTCAGCCTCCTGAGTAGCTAGGATTACAGGCGTGAGCCACCAGCGCCCGGCTTCCTCTCAAATATTCCTTGCTACAGTGACATCAAGTTATTAAGAACAATCCTTGGGTTTCACCTGCTGGCTCTGCCACTCACAGTCAGCTGTAGAGACCTCTACTTCATGGAAGTATTTTAAGGATTCAGAAGGAAAGCAGATCTCCTTAATTGTCTATTTCTGCCCAGATATCTCAAGCACTGAGGTGAACTAAGGGACTCTGGGCCAAAGAGGGTCTTCTAAGGTGCTGATATCCCTCCATCTCCTGATTTGTAGCTAGCTGATGGGCTCCATCCTTACCACAACACCAATGTCTTGCTACTTGCCCAACAACATCCCTTCCTGCTCATATGATAGTCATTTGGCCATTCTTTAGGTTTGTTTTCTTTTCTTTTTTTTTGGGTCCAGTCATGGGG
>NW_012269117.1:9322-11213 GCF_000151885.1 Dipodomys ordii
GCCCAGGCCCAGAGTTCAGGCCCCATGGTCGGACCCAAAAAAAAAAAAGAACTGTGGGTTTCTGTTTTGCTTTTGCATGAGATGCTGAGATCGAACCTAAGGTCTTCTGTATATTAGGCCAGCACCTACCATAAAGCCACCCCAAGCCCCTAAAGTAGAACTTGAAATCTGGATATGTCCATGGACAATCTACCGCAAACAGGGACCTCAGAATGTTCATTCCATCACTACATTTCCCTGACAGTTATTGAGTTCAAACTCAGACTGAGTGAATGACTCTCTTGGGAGACCCTGTTAAGGCTTTTGTTTTGGTCCAAAACAAAAAGCAATAGTTAGTGCCAGATTCATATTTTCCTTCTAATTTTGCTTTGAAGCTTACCCCTAAGAGCATTCATCCCAAAACCAATGGGAAGAAGGAAACCAGGAAGACACAGCTTAAAGGCTAGCTAGTGTCCCAGAGGAAATCCTCAGCCATACTCACCCTAGTCCACGCTTGCATCTAGGGTGCTGGCCATCACCATCCAGAGCCTCAGGCACCCCAGAACACGTGCTGCCCAGGCCCTGACCCTCAGCCCAGCCTTGGCGCTCCATCACCCTCCGGCCAATGCCCTGCAGAGGAACAAGATTAAAAAATGGGGTTCAAGCTGGTTGTATACCTGTAATCTCAGCACTTAGGAGACAAAGGCAGAAGGGTTGCTAGTTCAAAATTAGTCTGGGATATACAAGACCTTGGCAGAGGAAATGGGGATGGGAGGAGAAAGAATGGTGGTAAAGAAGGAGAACATACAGGCTAGACACAAGGCTTACTCACCTTGGTGTGGCGCTCAAAGGTGCCCACCTGGCTGCTGGTCAAAGACCCATCTTCCTGACCATCACGAAGTCTCTGTTCTAAACGCATTTGCACAGAGTCTCGAGCATCCTTGTCTCCACCATCTGAAGGGCCAAAAATCCACTTTGTGGAAAGGTACCTTCTCAGTAGAAAGGGGAAGGACCAGGACTCTAGAATTCCCTCAAACATTTATTGATTCATTTCTTTTTTTTTTTTTTTGGTGGGGGGAGGGTAATCCGGTCGTGGGGCCTGAACTCTGGGCCTGGGCACTGTCCCTCAGCTCTTCAGCTCAAGGCTAGTGCTCTACCACTTGAGCCACAGCGCCACTTCCGGCTTGTTTCTTTTTGTTTATGTGGTGCTGAGGAATTGAACCCAGGGCCTCAGGCATGCAAGGCAAGTGCTCTACCACTGAGCCATCTTCCCAGCCCTATTGATTCATTTCATAGTTCCTATTATCTCTCTCATCAGACTGGAAGCTCACCAATAATAGGAAGTATAACCCCGCCCATCTACAATGAGGAGCTTGTTATACAGAAAAATCAGAGCCAATACATAACAAAATGAAGTTAGAATCTAGGTCTCTCAATAGCCCTAGATTATTTTTCACTCTAGAACAAAGTTCTGACCAGAAAGAGCCTGCCCAGCAAATCTGAGCCTCCTGAGGGCTGTCCTGACATGACCTTTTTCACCAAGAAAGGACAAAGGCTCTGTCTACAAGCTGGCCCTCTGCGTCTGTATGTTCTCTATCAGAAGATTTAACCAGTTATAGACTGAAAATATTCATGAAAAAAGTTCATCTGTACTGAATGTGGACAGACTTCATGTACACCCTTTACAACCCCATTTCCATTACATTAGGTGTTGTAAGACATCTAGAAATGGTTTTTCTTCAAGAGAGGTGATTTAAAGTATATAGGAGCACACATGTAAGTTGTAAACAAATGCCATGCCATTTTATATAAGTGGCATGATTTTTTGAAGATTTTGGCATTTGCGGGGGTCTTAACACTAATCTGTACAGAGGGCCACCCAAAGGAACTGGTCCTCTTTTTTTTTTTTTTT
>NW_012269118.1:0-1457 GCF_000151885.1 Dipodomys ordii
TTTTTGGTCCGGTCCTGGGGCCTAACTCTGGGCCTGGACACTGTCCCTCAGCTTTTCAGCTCAAGGCTAACGCTCTACCACCTGAGCCACAGCGCCACTTCCGGCTTTTTTCTTTTTGCTTATGTGGGGCTGAGGAATCGAACACAGGGCCTCGAGCATGCAAGGCAAGCGCTCTACCACTGAGCCACCTTCCCAGACCCAGGGCTCTTACTTAGCTTTTCTGCTCAAAGCTGGCACTCTGCCACTTGAGCCACACTTGTGGATTTTTTTTTTTTTGTCAGTTGTGGGCTTGATGTCAGGGCCTGGGCTCCTTTTGTTCACGGCTAGTGCTCTACCACTTGAGCCATAGAGCCTCTTCCAGCTTTTTTGGAGTAGTTTATTAGAGATAAGAGTCTCACAGACTTTCCTGTCTGAGCTGGCTTGGGACTGTGATTCTCAGATGTCAGCCTCCTGAGTGGTTAGGATTTCAGGTATGAGCCACTGGCAGTGGCCACGCTTTTTTTTTTCTGGTAAAGTGGACATAAGAGTCTCACAGAAGCTGATGCCAGTGGCTCAGCTATAATCCTAGTTACCCAGGAGGCTGAGATCTGAGAACTGCAGTTCAAAGCCAGCCTGGACAGAAAAGTCCCTGTGAGATGCTTATTAACCACTAGAAATTAACCACTAGAAAACTGGAAATGCAGGGCTGGGAAGGTGGCTCAGTGGTAGAGCACTTGCCTTGCATGCATGAGGCCCTGGGTTTGATTCCTGAGCACCACATAAGCAGAAAAAAAAAAGCCAGAAGTGGCCATGTGGCTCAAGTGGTAGAGCACTAGCCTTGAGCTGAAGAGCTGAGGGACAGTGCCCAGCCCCAGAGTTCAGGGCCCACGACCAGACCCAAAAAGAAAAAAGAAAACTGGAAATGCTACTGTGTGGCTCAAAGTAGTAGAGTGCTAGTCTTGAGCAAAAAGAGCTCAAGGAGGGCTGGGAAGGTGGCTCAGTGGTAGACTGTTTGCCTTGCATGCTCGAGGCCCTGGGTTCCATTCCTCAGCACCACATAAGAAAAAAGCCGCAAGTGGCGCTGTGGCTCAAGTGGTAGAGCGTTAGCTTTGAGCTGAAGAGCTGAGGGACAGTGCCCAGGCCCAGAGTTCAGGCCCCACGACCAGATCCAAAAAAAAAAGAGCTCAAGGACAGTGCCCAGGCCCTGAGTTCGAGCCCCATAACCAATTCCCGCCAAAATTTAAAGTCTCTCAGAATTTTCTGCCTAGTCTGGTTTCAAACTACAATCCTCCAAATCTCAGCTTCCTGAGTAGCTAAGATTATGGGCCTGCACCACTCACTGATGCCCGTGTCCTTGTTGCTAATCATCCTTGGGAATTCAGCACTTCTAGGGGCCTGGGGCAGTGATCTGACCAGCTGAGATGAAATCATTCTGTCCCTTCCTTCCTTCCTTCCTTCCTTCCTTCCTTTCTTCCTTG
>NW_012269118.1:3809-5559 GCF_000151885.1 Dipodomys ordii
CACACACACACACACAATGAAAACCATCATATATTTACACTGTCTTGGAAATTTTGCTTTAAATATGGATAAAACCACTTTTAAGGGACAATCAGCAGTTTGGGGACTTTGCCTAGCACCAGGGTATAGATAATAGAGGCAGAGGCACCACCCCCTGAAAACTACCACTTCCTCAGCTTACCTCTACTTAAATGGCTGACAGAGTGAAGCAGCCAGACCTGAATTTAATCGTGTTATTAGCACAGAGACCCGCTCCCCCCTCTCCCAGGTCTGTGGGGTTTTCTGCTAGGAATTGGCTGTCATAAACTAAGAAAGCATGGAGCCACCAGGGGGCAGTGTCTCAGCAGTTCACAGTTGGGTTTTGGTGGAGCGGGCACTGGGCTCCCTTCACACAATTGTTGAGTTGGAACCCCAGAGCCTGAAGTCAGACCCCCCTCAACAGGGCTGATGCTCGCTGAGGGTTGTGCCCTAAAAGTGAACTCAGAACTTTGCTGCTTCCAGAAGTTGGGACCACTCCTGACATGCTCTGTGGTCCAAGGACTGATGAATCAAATGAACACGCTGCAGGTGAGATTGGGCTGGAACTGGGTCTTGAACTTAGGGCTTCTCACTAAGTTTTTTTGCTCAAGGCTAGCACTCTACCACTTGAGCCACAGCTTCACTTCCAGCTTTTTAGTGGTTCATTGGAGAAAAGAGTCTCATAGAGGGCTGGGAAGGTTGCTCAGTGGTAGTGTGCTTGCCTATCAGGCATGAAGCCCTGGGTTCGATTCCTCAGTACGACATACACAGAAAAGACCAGAGGTGGCGCTGTGGCTCAAGGGTAGAGTGCTAGCCTTGAGCAAAAGAAGCCCAGGGACAGTGCCCAGGCCCTGAGGCGTTTAAGCCCCAGGACTGGCCAAAAAACAAACAAACAAAAAAGTTAGGCACTGGTCACACCGGTAACCCTAGATACTTGAGGCTGAGATCTGAGCATTGAAGTTCAAAGCCAACTCTGGGCAGGAAAGTCTGTGAGACTTTTATCTCCAATTAACCACCACAAAGCTGGAAGTGGCACTGTGGCTCAAAGTGGTAGAGCACTAGCCTTCAGCAAAAGAGCTTAGAAACAGCGCTCAGGTCCTGAGTTCAAGCCTCATGACCAACAACAACAAAGAACTCTCCTCTTCAGTATTGCCATCTCTCCCCCTCCCCCTCCCCATTGCAACAATTACTAACCCTGAGCTCAGCTTCTATTTACATGGGATTTTAGTTTGACTTTTGCAATCCCATGACAAGGATTTTTTACATGAGGAAATTCAACACCACAGTAATTAAGCAACTTGTCTAACTTGTTCACTGACTCAGTAGTAAGTGATGAAATAGGGGCTGAACTCAGGGGTTCTGAGACGAGTTGTTCAAGTCTGGAGCAGAACTGAGAACTTATCAGATCTGAATCCCCTATTTCCTTGGTGCTGAAACAGACCCAGAGAGGGGAGGTAAACTGTTCAAGGTCACAGAGCAAGCTCCAGTTAGAGATGAGCCTTGAACCGGAGTCCTGACTCCCGGGTCATGGTTCTTTCAGTCACACTGGGCAGCTGCCGTAAGGACACCGTGCATCGGCATACTGATCTTGAAGAGACAAAAACGCCAAACTTGGTATCCTGTAGAAAACTTGTCTTTAAAAAATCGTGGGGGGCTGGGAAGGTGGCTCAGTGGTAGAGTGCTTGCCTTGCAGGCCTGAGGCCCTGGGTTCGATTCCTCAGCACCACATAAG
>NW_012269119.1:0-1572 GCF_000151885.1 Dipodomys ordii
AGTGGTAGAGCACTAGCCTTGAGCTGAAGAGCTGAGGGACAGCGCCCAGGCCCAGAGTTCAGGCCCCACGACCGGACCCAAAAAAAAAAAAAAAACAAAAACAAAAAAGTGCAAACTATATGATAATTCAGGGCTACAGCCCTTATTTCCATCTATTTCTTGTGAGGCAGGGAGGAAGCACAGTGTAGAGGCTAGAGGGTAGCTCTAACGTTAAAGTCACTAAAGATGCTAGGAGAGCCTTAACTCACAAAGGAAAGCGGACTGGTTTAATGTGGTGGAGAACCTCTAGGGTACCATGGAACAGCTGGATTACAATCCTTCTTTACTCTGTGAAATCAGTTTTGCTGTATTTTTGAAATGCAACTAAAATAGAAAAAAAATGCAAAGAATATAAACACTTAAGACTCAGACTTTGCCAGGCATCGGTGGCTCATGCTACTAAGGAGGCTGAGATCTGAGGGTTCCAGTTCAACAAAACCAGTCCAGGCAGGAAAATCCAGAGATTCTCATCTCCAATTAGCTACCAGAAAACCAGAAGTGGAGCTGTGGCTCAAGTGATAGAGCACTCACCTTGAGCTGAAGAGCTGAGGGACAGTGCCCCAGGCCAAGTTCAAACCCCTCTACCAAAAAAAAAAAAAAAAAAAGACTCACACCTGTAATTCTAGCTACTCAGAAGGCTGAGATCTGAGGAACACAGTTTCAAGCCAGCCTGAGCAGGAAAGTCCGTGAGACTCTTATTTCCAATACACTACTCAGAAAAGGCCAGAAGTGGCGCTGTGGCTCAAGTGGTAGAGTGCTAGCCTTGAGCATAGAGGCTCAGGGATAGCACCAGACCCTAAGTTCAAGCCCCAGGACTGGCAAAAAAACAAAACAAAAAACCCCTCAGCCTTTGTCTTCCACTTTAGCACAACAGTTTAAAAACAAACAAACAATAGTTTTCTTACTATATCAAGTTTAGAGGAGTACACACAACAAACCCACTGATTACCCCTGCTGGTTGAGAGGAGACTTGCAATGCACATGCACCAGCCACAGTACAATTTCAGTTCAATTAGGCTGTCCTTCACAGCCCTAAAGCACACATACCCTCCCAATAGAGTCTTTACAAAAAGCAAACCAATTAATGATTAGTTAAAGCAAATTACTAAAGTCATTGCTAAACACACACACACACACACACACACACAATAAACCAAGTGTGGTAGTACATGCTTGCAATCCCAGCACTTCACTAGGTGAAGGCAGATTGTATGCAAATTTGAGGCCAGCCTAGTCCACAAAGCAAGACCCCCATCAAAACAAAAAACAAATAAAAAACATACCATAGGGCTGGGAAGGTGGCTCAGTGGTAGAGCGCTTGCCTTGCATGCTCAAGGCCCTGGGTTCCATTCCTCAGCACCACTTAAGCAAAAAGAAAAAAGCCGGAAGTGGCACTGTGGCTCAAGTGGTAGAGCGCTAGCCTTGAGCTGAAGAGCTGAGGGACAGCACCCAGGCTCAGCGTTCAAGTCCCATAATTGACCCAAAACAAAACAAAAAGTAAGACCCTATTTGGAAAATAAAGCAAAAAAAAAG
>NW_012269119.1:3935-4881 GCF_000151885.1 Dipodomys ordii
CGTCGCCGCAGGCCCCGCACCCGCTCAGCTCACATCTTCCGCCAGCCCCCAACCGGCTCCTCCCGCACACTTGCTCCAAGGCGGAAGACGGGGAGGGGGGGGCCGAGGGGGGGGAGAACTACCGAATTCAATGACTTTTTTTTTCCCTTTCCTCTTCGTCTAACCGACCCTCCGCCACCAAATGGCGACCCTCCAAAGCCCCCCCCCATCCCCTTTTAACTCCCAGGCCCTAAACTTCCTAAACTTAAAACCAAGGAAAAGAATTTCCCCCAATCCGCGCGGCCGGCAGGACAACTCCCCGCCGGGTGGCAGGGCCGCCCATGACATATGCTCATTAAACCTTTACAACATGGGGACGGGCTCGCGAGGCCACCAAAACCCCGGAGCGTGGGGGGGGGGAGGCGCGGTGGCACAGGGGTTCCCCCCCCCCGGAAGGTTCAAGACTCCGTCCCACACCTCCAGGACCTGCTGGAGGCGCAGGCGGAGAGAGGACACAAGGCCCTTTTCCGCGAAACCCACACCCCTCCGCGGCCAAGTAGGCCCGAAGCACGCCGTTGCCCACTAACCGCTGCGGCCCAGGCGGCGGCCACGGCCTCTCCAAGGCCGGGCCTCGGAGCCCGGAGAGCGCGCTGCGGGGAGGGCGCCGAGACTCCCTAGAAACCAGAGAGCAATCGCAATCAACCACCAGCCTCCTCCTCGTCCGAAATCCTAAAGTAACCTCCAGGTCCTCCGGAAGAGGCCTCCCGAACCCCCCCATGCAGAGCCAAAGCCGCCGAGATACCCACCTGGAGGGGACTGTCCGTTCACGGTGGCCAGGACCGGCGGCAGCGCGTTCTTAGTCCACGGGTTCACCTTGGGCGGGGGTGCTTCCACGAAGTCTCGGCGGGCGCCCGTAGCTCCTCCGCCCGCGCCCGGCTCGCCGCCGCCGCCCTCTTCTCCGTCGCTG
>NW_012269120.1:0-519 GCF_000151885.1 Dipodomys ordii
AAGGAGGAGGCTGCAATGCTTGGTAAGAAATGTACGCATTATCCTGCTCATGTAATTGTAACCCCTCTGTACAGTATGTTCACAAATAAAAAAAAATTTAAAAAAAAGAAGTACAAATACTTTAAAAAAAAAAAAAAGATAGCCCTGGCAAAAGTTCTTGAGACTCTTATCTCCAATTAACCACCCAAAAGCTAGAAGTTGAGCTGTGGCTTAGTGGAAGAGTGCTGGCCTTGAGCAAAAAAGCTCAGGGATAGAACCTAGGCCCTGAGATAAAGCTCCAGAACAGGCCAAAACAAAAAAAAACAAAACAAAAAACACCTGGGGAGGACAGCTTATTTTAGTGTCCCTGTGTTACCACTAAAAGAACAGGTTAAGAAGCTGGGCACCGGTGGCTCACACCTGAAATCCTAGCTACTCAGGAGGCTGAGATATGAGGATCTGGTTCATAGCCAGCTCGGGCGGGAAAGTCCTTGAGATTCTTATCTCCAATAAATCACTCAGAAATCCAGAAGTGGTGCT
>NW_012269120.1:6904-8310 GCF_000151885.1 Dipodomys ordii
ATACTAGTTATTGCAAATAAGGGAAACCATGGGACCTATGTTTCTTTGGGCCTGGCTTACTTCACTTAATATAATTTTTTCCCAAGTCTTTCCATTTCCTAATAAATGGGGCAATGGCATTCTTTCTGATGGAGGCATACAATTCCATTACACACACACACACACACACCATAGTTTCTTGATCCATTCATCTACTGAGGGGCATCTGGATTGGTTCCATATTTTAGCTATGGTAAATAATGTTGCAATAAACATAGTTGTGCTGGTAGCTTTAGTTTGGCCTTGTTTGTGATCATTCAGGTAAATGCCCAAAAGTGGGATTGCAGGGTCATAGGGGAGCTCTAAGTGTAGTCTTTTGAGGAATCTCCATACTGCTTTCCAAAGTGGTTGAACAAGTTTACACTCCCACCAACAATGCAGTATGGTTCCCTTTTCTGCCCTTACTCTTTAACACCATACACTTCAGCTACACACTGGGAAAGGAAGTAGAACAAGGCACAGAAGAAATGAATGATAGCCAAAGTAAAATCAATGAGGCCTACTCTTCCAACATCCCCCTCACACAGGCCATTCACCATCCCTAAAGACACACTGAGCTTCCACTAATATGCTTTGGGTACTGAACCAGCTGAGGCTCTCACCAACAAGGTTTCATAGATACCTGGGCAGAACAGACCTTTGCTTCCTCTCCCCTCTCATGTGACCAAAGTACCCAGTTACTTCTCAACACTCAAATCCCCCAGAAGTTCTCTCCAGGGGCAGTGAGCTCTTCCAGCTCCCCAGCTTCACATCTTCCAGCCACCAGGCTTTACATGGCAGATACTCCTTCTATGTATCACACTAATACCCGTTTGCTATTCAGGACTCGGCTCCAAAGCTACTCCCTTAAGATGCCTTATTGCTCAACCCACCTCTCCTTCCCACCAGCACTTGTCCAGGCTGGGTTTGATACTCCCCAGAGCTCACACAATGCCTAGCCCTCTTATGTCACTGCCTGTTTATCTACCTACGCTGCCAGAATACAAAGGGGACAGAAAGCCTGGACTGGGTATCCACTATGTTTATATCTCCAGCCTTGTCTTTGTGGCAGTTTGTATTTTTTAATATGTACATAATATCTCCCCATCTTACATGCTTCTCAGTAAGGTGTTCTGGCCTATTCCCTATCAAGAGACAGAGCCAAGCCAGGTGGCAGTGGCTCATGCCTATAACCCTAACTACTCGGAAAGCTAAGATCTGAAAATCACAGTTCAAAGCCAGTCAGGGAAAACAAATCAGAGAGGCTCTCCTCTCCAATTAACCAACAAAAAACTTGGAAGTGGAGGTATGGCTCAAATGGTAGAGTAAGCGCACCAGAGAGAGAGAGAGAGAGAGAGGGAGAGGGAGAGGGAGAGGGAGAGGGAGAG
>NW_012269121.1:0-1452 GCF_000151885.1 Dipodomys ordii
TTTATGAACAATAAAATATATCAGAGTTTCAAGTTTAGGGAACAGCTTTTTCCTAAAGACAAAAGAGACAATAAACTTGAAAAATAAGCAGCCAGGCTAGGTGTGAGTCGTGGTTGTAATTCCAGAAGAGCGTTTGAGGCCAGCCTGGGCAAAGCTAATGAGACCCTATCTCAACCACTAGGTGGATATTGTGGTGCGTGACCCATCCCAGATACATGGAAGCATAAATAGGATCACAATCTAGCCTGGCCTGGCCAAAAACTTTGAGACCCTGTCTCCCAAAAATAAAAAAAGACTAGAGCCAGGCTAAAGTAGTAGACTCCCTATTAGCAAGCATGAGGCCCTGAGTTCAAACCCCCTGAACAGTAAATATGAATGAATATAGCAAGTAAATAATAAGCAAGCCAGCCAAGCAGACTTTACTGGAAAACATTCCTGTGAACAGTGCACCCATGAGCCCTGGTATGGGTCTGGGAAGCAGGTAGGGTTTCCCAGGATGGCCTGACAGAATCTGTCATCTTTTGACCTAGTTTTACATATAAAGTGGAGTTTTGGTTGCAACTATACTGTTTTGAAAGAAGGGAAGAACTTTGAACTGCCAACAGTCATTTTAATCTTCCCAACTGTGTAAGCTTGCTTGAGTTTGACACACCCACTCACCACATTGCGGATAACTTGTCAGTTTAGTCATAGTGTCGTGTACTAATCTTGTGTGTGCAGCTTTTCAAAGTTCTTTTCTTTCCTTCCCCAGTCTTGGTATTACTACTGGAGAAACACCAGCTGGTAGTAGCCATGACTTTTTAAACCTATTATTCACAACTATCTTTGTAGGACAGTGACTTTATTTTGTTTGTTTCTTTTTTTTCTTTTTCTTTTTGCCAGTCCTGGGGCTTGAATTCTGGGCCTGGACACTATCCCTGAGCATCTTTTGCTCAAGGCTAGCACTACTACTTGAGCCACAGTGCCACTTCCAGCTTTTTCTGTGTATGTAGTACTGAGGAAGCAAACCCAGGGCTTCATGCATGCTAGGCAAGCACTCTACCACTAAGCCACATTCCCAGCTCTCCCTGAAACTTTTTTCTCCAATAAACCACCAGAAAACTGGAAGCAGCACCATGGCTCACATGGTAGAGCGCCCCATGAACAAGGGAAAAAAAATCAAAATGTCACATGGTAGACAAAAGCATTTTGGAGAGCTTTTTCTTTGGTGGCTATATCACATTTGAGTATGTTTATCTCTTCTATTCATTGACAAATAATTTAGAGTACTGGCTATATCTGGTATATTTCTAAAAGCTGATCAAAAAGAAGGTAAGGATACAACTTAATCAGATTTGTTTTATTTTCCTGTAAAAATGAGTCTTTAGTCAGGTATGATGTCTATAATCACAGCACTAGGGGCTGGGAAGGTGGCTCAGTGGTAGAGCGCTTGCCTTGCATGCCTGAGGCCCT
>NW_012269121.1:11882-13434 GCF_000151885.1 Dipodomys ordii
GTATTGCTTGTGTGTGAAAACAGCAGCAGCATGGCAAGTCGCTTAGATTCATCATCATGATCCTTTCTCAAGTTACAGAATGGGTTCACAGGAGTTCCAGTTTACTGCTTTCCAGGAGGTTCTCAGAACAGATTGGTCAGTCTGTCTTTAGGATAGTCTTTTTAAACAGCCTTGTGTTACTGCCTGTCCTACACCAAAGATGAAAAAATGCACAAATCATAGGACTTGTCTGCCAGTCTGTGATTGTAGTTAACTAGTTGGTGCTTGTGATTGAAGTGAAATCCAGCAGCAGTACAGTGGGAGCTTGAATTTGCTTTAGGGGCGATGATTTGGGAGTGTATTGTAAGCTTACTACTTACTGCTTTCTGGGTGGGATGGATGGAGGATCATACCCAAGGTTCTTCCCCAAAGGCCTTCTGTGTGAACAGACCAAACTCTGCCACTGTTCAGCAGATGTCACTAGATTTTTACAATGTGCAAGTTTGGGGCAGGCCCAGGTAGAGTATCTAATATCAGTTTGGCAAAAAACCTCTTTACAATAGCTTTTCTCATATATATATATATATATGTGTGTGTGTGTGTGTGTGTGTGTGTATATATATACACACATATATACATATATATAATGTATGTATATATATATATATACACACACATATATATATACACATATATATGAGAAAATTGAATAAGCCTAGAGTTCTTGTTAAGAATACTTTGAGCTTACACTTACCTACCAAATATCTTGTCCCTTTTGATCTTTTTTTATTGAACCTATAATTGCTTTTGATTTCTTAAATGTTTCCAGCACATATTTTAAAAAGTAGTTAATTGTTAGCATTCTGAATGACAAATTGAGCAGTTCTAGAATGCAAAGTACATTAAAGAAGATTACACTAGGTAGGTGAACAGCTTTTATCCTGTGTTTAACACTTTATGATTCTAGAAGTGCAGAAATTTTCATCAACTTCTAAGAAGATCAGATTGTGAACCTGCATGGTTGTCCACAGAACATAACCGGCAAGGGTGAGTTGTCCTGGACAGCTCCTTTGCCGTAGCCAGCCACAGGCAGCTGGTGAATAGCTTGTCTTCAGGGATGTCTGTTTATTCACCAAAGAGGATTTTCCTGTAAAATGTGTACTATATCCTTAAATTGCGTCCTGTGTAGAGAAGATGCCATCAACCATTCCTAAGCTGTAGATTTTTGCTTTTTGACTGTTAGATCATTTCCAGTTATAACTATGGAGGCCTCAAGATATCTAGCCAGAAGCTTCCATCCAGCAGGATGTGCTTCATCTAATGGAAAGATAATCAGTTACTTGGCAAGGGAAGTTGAGATGGTGAGTGAGTGTGTGTGTGAGTGTGTGTGCGTGTGCACATGAGTAAGCTAGCTTCTGTACCCATGTTCTCCAGAGCTCCTTGCCTCTATGTACAAGCTGGAGATACAACCCTGTGGCTTTCCCCAAGCACCCCCCTCGCACCAGATGCCTAGGAATGAGATTTGAGACTTTGTCACTGTTCTTTTTTTTTTTTTTAATAATTTTTTATTTTT
>NW_012269122.1:0-3644 GCF_000151885.1 Dipodomys ordii
TGTTTATAAGTCAGGAAGCAGCCCCGTGGGTAGGAAAAGTAAGTGAAATCAGCACTGGGAAGCATCTCTCAAAATCTCCTTTACCCAACCTTGACCTTGAAGCTTCTTCAAAACTCCCCATGTGGAGAACTTCTTTTTTTTTAATGTTTTAGCTTTAAGTAGTTGTACAAAGGAGTACCAACTCAACATGTCAGTTTGTGGGTACAGAGAACCTTGATCAGTGTTATCCCTCTTAGCATTTTCCTCATCTCTCCCAACCTCACGCATACCCTCAATTTACCTGGCTCCATTTTCACATATGTATATTGAGTATTATGACTGCATTCATTTACCCTTCCTCTGTCCATCTGTCTTCCCTCTCTTCCTTCCCTTTCATTCCCCTAACACATGTTCCAGTTTCCTGGTATTTATTTTGCTAAATTGTAAGTTAGTTGATCAAAGATGTTATACCATTGGAATCCTCCCTGCATATTACCATACTTTATTTAACATGTTTGTGTTTGTGTGTGTGTGTGTGTGTATATATATATATGCATATGACCCCATATGTGTTTTTAGATATATTTATAATTTAGATCTAACTTCTACCTAGGAGAGGAAACGTGTCCTCTGTCTCACTGAGCCTGACTTACTTCACTTGACATAATTTTTTCCAGGTTCATCCATTTCCCTGCAGATGACATAGTATCATTCTTCCTGATGGATGAATAAAATTCCATTATATACATATATATGTGTATATATATGTGTGTGTGTGTGTGTGTGTGTGTGTGTGTGTGTGTGTGTGTGTGCGTGTGCACACACATTTTCTTGATCCACTCATCCATTGAGGGAAATCTGGCCTATTTTCATGACTTGGCTATGGTGAATAGTGTAGCAATGAACATGGATGTCCAAGTGTCTTTACTGTATCCTGACTTGTAATACTTTGGCTAATGGCTCAAGAGCAGTAATCAATGGATTGGAGTATTTCCATGTTCTGTTTTTGAGGTATCTCAAAACAGTGATTACATCAGTTTACAATCTCACCAACAGTGTAACAGGGGTCCTTTCTTAGGAGAAGTGCAGAATGCCATTTGTTCTCATTTCTAAGCAAAACAGAATGTTCATTCATTATCATATTCGACCAAGAACAGCAAAGATATACCATACCAAAACACATCATTTATTTCCTAAATTCTACTGATCCAAGAAGAGCCTCTCTGCTAGAAGACTCATAGTAACACAGACACTAAATACTCTGGAGAGGAGAGTGTGGAAATGGTTAGTTTACATCAATTCTATGAGACATGGTTTTGTTCTCAAGGGCTCTTCTCAGAGGGAGAGTTGAATTTTCTATAGAAAGCAGAAACTGCCTAATGTGTTCCCTTCCCCACTTATCTTCCTGCCCCTCTCCAGCAGAATCATTCTGTCCTCTAGACAAAGGTAGAAATTCAGTCAATTTGGGAATAAAGGCCCAAAATAATTATGAGAACGAGCTTTCACTTCCAGAGCTATTTTTCTTTATGTCAAAATGATGAGCAGCTCTAAAAATGTCCCCCAGAAGCAAACTGTTCATCTTGGAGACGATGATGACCTGAGAAGGTTAATGCCTACTACAGTAAGTCAACAAGAAGCCAATGCCCTAGCCTCTTACAGTGGACAGTAGACATAGGAACACTCCTGTGTGATTTAGTTTTCTGGGTGAAAAGTTTTATGAACGTTATTGGCTTTATTGGTCAGGCAAGTGGGAAGAGCTATCAGCTGCAGGGGAAGATTGAAAATGCAGCAGGAATAAAGACAGCGTTAAATATGTCATCACTGGAATTCACATTTCCCATAGGGATGAAGATAGGGCATTTAAAAAAATTTTATTTTATTCTATTGTAAAGGTGATGTACAGAATGGTTACAGTTACCTAAGTAAGGTAATGAGTACATTTCTTGCCCCTCATTTTTTCCCACTTTCCCTCCTCTCAGACTCCCCTGCCCCCTCCCCCAAGTTGTAAAGCTCATTTACAACATAGTGTCTTGTGTATTGCTGTTGCTTTGGTTCACCCTTTGTCCTTTGTCTCACCATTTTGTGATTCCCCTTGCTTTCCCCAAGTCAGATAAACATATATACAAGACACAGCTACCAAAATCAAAAACAGTGATGACACCAGGGAATAATCCAAAGGGAAAAAAGGGAAAGAAAAAAGAAATAGCTTCATATACTAGATTTTTTAAAGACCTCCTGTTTCCATACCTTGTAGTTCATTTCGATTAGCATCATTTTATATGGTCATATATACATAGCTATTGAGCTATTGTGATCCTCTGGCCATAAAAGAAATGCAAACCAAAACAACATTGAGATACCTCACTTTACCCAGTTAGAATGGCTATAATCAAGAAAACAAATAATAACAAATTCTGGTAGGTATGTGGCCAAAAGGGAACACTATTGTGCTGTTGGTAGAAATGCAAACTGGCTCAACCACTCTGGAAAGCAGTATGGAGGTTCCTCGAAAGACTCCACATAGAGCTCCCCTATGACCCAGCAATCCCACTTTGGGCATTTACCAAATGATCACAAACAAGGCCACGCTAAAGCTACCAGCACAACTATGTTTAATGCATCATTATTTACCACAGCTAAGATATGGAACCAACCCAGATGCTCTTAGATGAAGGGATCAAGAAAATTGTAGTGTATATACACAATGGAATTATATGTTTCCATCAGAAAGAATGACATTGTCCCATTCATAAAGAAATGGAAAGATTTGGGAAAAAAACATATTAAGAGAAGTAAGCCAGACCCAAAGAAACATAGGCTCCATGGTTTCCCTCATTTGTATTAATTAGTATATGTCTAGGATAGTCCTAGCAGAGAACCATAATAGCTCAATAGCTATGCATATATGATCATATAAAATGATGCTACTGAGAATGAACTCTAAGATATGGAAACAAGAAGTTTCTGTTTTGTTTTGTTTTAATGTACTGTGTGAAGCTAATTCTTTTTTCTTTCCTTTTATTTTCTCTGGTTTATTCCCTTTTGTCATTGTTTTTTTTTTATTTTGGTACCCCTGTGTCTTATATATACATTTACCTGATTTGGGGAAGGAAAGGGGAGTCACAAAATGGTGAGCCAAAGGACAAAGGATAAACCAATGTAACAGCAATACTCATAAAACTCTATGTTGGAAATGAACCTTACAACTTTGGGAGGAGCGGAATCGAGGGAAGGGAAAGTAGGAGAAAATGAGAGAAGGGGTAACAATGTTCAACAAGAAATGTACTCATTACCTTGCTTATGTAACTATAACCCATCTGTATATCACCTTTATAAGAAAAGAAAAGAAATTTTAAAAAAGTTTTTATGGGGTAGACATGAGTATCCCTCTTTCTCCCCCTCTTCTGATACCACAACAGCAAAAGCAAAACCAAGTCTTTGAGGCTCATGATGATGATGGCATCTCTCACACCCAACCTTCCTACCCATTATTCTGACAGCACCTGCTTCCTCATTTTCTCATCTTTCTCATCTTCAGATGGTTCTGTGTGCTATTTCCACCCTTTTGGCTTCCTAGGATGAGTGGTAATAGGGCTTGTACTCTTAAAAGTGTCTTGATATGTATAATATGAGATCACTTACTCATGTAACACAGAATTAGAAAA
>NW_012269123.1:0-2527 GCF_000151885.1 Dipodomys ordii
GCTAGCCTTGAGCTGAAGAGCTGAGGGACAGCGCCCAGGCCCAGAGTTCAGGCCCCACGACTGGACCCAAAAAAAAAAAAGAAAAGAAAAAGAAGCCAAAAAAGCCAGGCGCCCGTGGCTGGCGTCAGTAATCCTAGTTACTCAGAAGGCTGAGACCAGCCTGGGCAGTAAAGTCCACAAGACTTTTGCCTCCAATAAACTACTCAGAAAAAGCTGGAAGTGGTACTGTGGCTCAAGTAGTAGATCACTAGCCTTGAGCAAAAGAAGCTCAGAGACAGCTCCCAGGCCCAGAGTTCAAAGACCCAAAACTGGCATAAAAAAGAAAGAAAGAAAAAGAAGCCATGACAAAGAAAGCACTAAATGGTGACACATAACACAGAGACAGAACTGTAGATTGTCCCTCTCGAAACTTGAAAGGGGTCTGAAGACTCAGAGAAGAGAAGAAGAAAGACCCCTAGCAACACAGCAGCAGGTAGCAGCTAGAGGTATGGATTGTCTGGGGGAGACAAAATGGGATTCACAAGAATTTTTTTAGATGTCTGATATTTCATGTTAATTTTATTTAAATTATTTTAAGTTTTTATTTATGTAATTTTACTGTTTTTTTATTTCGTTTTGTTCACTCTTCTAATGTACTGTTTGGTTTCCCCTCCCCCCTCCCCATTTTTGTGTCAACTTCATCCACACAGCATATTTTGTGAGTGGTGTTTTGAAGGATTTTAGAAGCTTGTTTGTGACTACAGAAAAAGATAAGAGGTGAGCTGGATCGTGAAAAGCCAAAGGGCAGGAAGTTGTACGCCACCCTGAGAACTGTCAGGTGTGGCTGAAGGGTATTGAACCCCATACTACATGTGAGATAATGATCCATCCAATATATCTTACTATTCAAGAAAATGATTGCCTCAGAAAACTGAAGAGCATTGGAAAATCTACTGTATATTTTAGCACAAGAGAATAGCAGAAACTTTGCTTGGGCAAAAAAAAAATTTTTAAGTGCTTCAGGAATTAAAAAAAATAGAACTTGAGAATAGATAGCTTTGGGAAAACAGAAACCGAGCAGGCATGATAAAAATGGATTGGGTACAATGGCTCATATCTGTGGAGATCCAGTGGGTCATATTAGTTCCAGGCTCTCTCAAGCCAAAAGTTCATGGACTTAAGGCCTTATGCTTGTCATCTGGCTAAATGGAAGCTTAACCATCTTAGTTCAGGCCTAGACTCCTACAAGATCCTATGTTAAAAATATTTTTTTAAAAAACTAAATAAATAAAGCTCAAGTTATAAAGTAACTGCCTGGCAAGTAAGCGCACAACCCTGAGTTCAAACCCTAGTACAACTGAAACAAAAGAAAGAAAGCATATATACCAGGCCCAGAGATCATGTGTAAAGGCTCTGGTGATAATAAAAAACTATATCAAAACCTCCAGCCATTTTGGATCATAAAACTTCACAAAAAAAAAAAAGAAGCAAAGCAACTGAGAGCATCAGAGAAGACAATGATGGTGCTGGGCTTTTCATATGCCACACAGCAGAGCTCAGAGAAGTGCTTCTTAACTGTTATACGTCTGCCAGCTGGAGTACATAGAACAAGCAGGACTTACAGAAAATCACAAATAAATGAGGCTCATCTTTCTGGAACATAAATTTTACATAGGAATTTGATGGGGAAGGACATACCTTTAGACGTGGCAGTTTTTTGCAATAGAAAACAAAATTTGCATGATTTTTAAAAAATCAAAACTAAAGTTTCCAACTGATTTGCTGATTGATCTAGTCAATCCTTCCATATTCCCCACCCTGTGCTATTAAGAGCTAAGGTAGATGCTGAGAAAGTTTGAGTAAGAAAGTCAGATGATCAGTGAGTGATATACTTCATGTTGTACAGAACGTATCTCATGTATTCTGGTTTTGTTATTTGTTTGGTTTTGTTCCAGTATTGGAACTTGAACACAGGGCCTGGGTCCCTTAATGTTTCTCTAATAGGGGGCCCATCCTCCTGGCCTAATCTAATCCTAATTATTCACAAAGTATCATCTCCAAATACCGTCATGTTAGGAGTTAAGGCTTTAGGATATGGATTTTGAAAGGGAGAGCACAAAAACACAGAGACCACAGAACAATATTTTCAGTAGAGAAACATACTCTGTTAACTGAGACTCTGGTGTCTTCAAAACATTTTAGAGAGTTTTTCAAATGAACATATAATTTTTTTTCCTCACCAAGCATGGTAGTAGACACCTGTAATCCCAGCACATGGGAGACTTAGGCAGGAAGATCTTGATCCAGGCCAACATGATTTACATAACGAGACCATATTTCAAAAATCAGAAATAAAACTTCCATTCACAATAGCCTAAAGAAATAAAACACCTAGAAATAAGCTTAACTAAGGAAGTGAAAAACCTTTACAATAAAGACTATAAAATATAGGGGCTGGGAAGGTGGCTCAGTGGTAGAGCGCTTGCCTTGCATGCCTGAGGCCCTGGGTTCGATTCCTCAGCACCACATAAGCAAAAAGAAAAAAGCC
>NW_012269123.1:14917-16888 GCF_000151885.1 Dipodomys ordii
ATATATATATATATATATGAGTTAACAATCTTTTATCACCTCCCCCAAAAAGCTGATAGATGCTAGTGGCTCACATGCCTAGCTACTCAAGAGGCTGAAATATGAAAATCATGGTTTGAAGTCACCCTGAACAGAAAAGTTCAATTAACCACCAAAAAGCCAGAAGTGGAGCTATGGCTCAAGTGATAGAGCTCTAGCCTTGAGGAGGAGGGGAGAGAAAGAAAGAAAAAAAATATATCAGGCTTAACACCTAGGCCCTGAGTGCAAACCCCAAACTGCTGAAAAAAAGTCTATCTTGCAGAGTCATCATGAAAATTATTAACTATTTATAATTCTCTGTATTAATTATGTAGTCTGAATAACAAACCATCCTCAAGATAAGTAACTTAAAACAAAAACATTGATGACTGCTCTAATGGCCGTGGAGTTCAGGAATAGTACAACTCAACAGTTCTGGCTCTGATCTCTCATGAGCTTGCAGTCAGATTCTCCCAGGGCTCCCCATCATCTGCCTGAAATAGAAGTTGTACTTCCAAGGTGGCTGGTTTACATGGCTGACCAGGTGGTAGTGGCTATTGGTCAGAGACCTCAGCTGCTCTGCTGATGGAGCTACTTGAGCATCGTCATAGAGAAGTGGATGGCTTCTCGCAGAGACAAGGAATCCAAGACACCAAAGAAAACACGGCACTGTCTTTTCAGGTCTAGTAGTCACCTGGGTCAGCCCTGGTACACTGCTAGAGAAGATCACACAGGGAGCAGAATACAGGGCCGCAGGGATCATCTGAGACACAAGACAGGCTAACTGCCAAACACAAGGAACGTTCTTTCTCCTTTTCTCCCTGTAAACTCTCCTCACTGTGTATAATATTGGCAGTTGCTAAGTTGTGATATGTTTGCTTTCTTTTTCTTTTTTTGCACTACACTCACTCAATGCCTCTGACAGAGCAAAAGCTGTTTCTCCTGTATATTTACAAAGTTGTCAGTCAATGTCATTTCCTTTAGATACGTTTTGTGTTGGTTTAATTTGCTTCATCTAATTCTCAGCACACTGCCATCTTTGTCCACATTAGACCGTGATAATTAAAGCCAATTTATCCTTAGTTGAGTGTGAAGGTGAGAGAGTTCACTCCTCGGAGACCACTAACTGACTTCAGTCCAAATGTAATTTAATAAGTAATACTTTGTAATTGCTACTCCAATGCGAAAGCCTAAAAGGGGAGGGAGAGTACTTATACATAGGAAAGAAAAGTCCACTACAATGCAAAAGCCTAATAGCTTGTCTCATATCTAGCAACTTGTCTTTAACTAATATAGGTTGAAAATATTTTAGTGTTCTGCTTCTTACTCAATAAGATGGCTAAGAATGGGTATCATCTTGTATGCATAAGCAAACCAAAACACCAGTTTCCCTTTGGGGATGGGAACCAGCAGTCTGGGAGAAAGATATTTTCACTAAATAGTGTTGGTTAAGATTAAACTATTGATGGTTCAAAGCCAGCCGGGGCAGGAAAGTCCGTGAGACTCTTATCTCCAATAAGCCCTTAGAAAACCAGAAGTGGCGCTGTGGCTCAAGTGGTAGAGCCCTGGCCTTGAGCTGAAGAGCATAGGGACAACGCCCAAGCCCAGAGTTCAAGCCCCATGACTGACCAAAAAAAAAAAAAAAAAAGATTAAACTATTGAATGTGCTATCTGTTTAACATAAAAAATTTTAGTTGAATCATTGGAGCAACTCAATTGTCCATCAGTTAAATAAACCATGGTCCATCCAGTCAATAAAGTTCTAGTAAGCTATGGATGTAGACTCTGTATATCACTATGAAATGATCTCCAGGTATATTGTTAAGCGGAAAAGCAGGTATAGAAAAATGTGCTTCAAAGGGATGTGAAGGGTAAACAAAGGAGGAGGCTGCAATGCTTGGTAAGAAATGTACGCATTATCCTGCCCATGTAATTGTAACCCCTCTGTACAGT
>NW_012269124.1:0-1424 GCF_000151885.1 Dipodomys ordii
GGCGCTGTGGCTCAAGTGGTAGAGCGCCAGCCTTGAGCTGAAGAGCTGAGGGATAGCGCCCAGGCCCAGAGTTCAGGACCCATGACCAAACCCCCCCCCCAAAAAAAAACAAGAATGTGTCATAGCCAAGCACCGGTGGCTCACGCCTGTAATCCTAGCTACTCAGGAGACTGAGATCTGAAGATCACAGTTCAAAGCCAGGCTGGGCAGGAAAGTCCATGAGACTCTTATCGCCAATAAACCACTAGAAAACCAGAAGTAGCACTGTGGCTCAAGTGGTAGAGCACTTGCCTTGAGGTAAAGAGTGCAGAGACAGTGCCCAAGCCCAGAGTTCAATACCAAAAAATAAAAATAAAAAAGAATGTGTTATAATACATAGATTTTTTTAAAAGGAAAATTTTAAAATTGAATTGAATACCTGTTTTTTAAAGACTCAAGTTCAAGCTGAACTACTTTCTACAGTTTTTTTCCATTTGAGAATCTCCCAGACACAAAAAGGCAGAAGCAGCAACCTCAGACAGATACTCTACCAGCTGCTTCCAGATGCTAAGCCAAGGAGGGGAGGGGTAACAATCACTCTGGTTGCCAATCCAAGAGAAAAAAACAACAACAAAAAACCCACCAAAATAAACCCCCACTTCTATATTCATCTTCTGTTTCTCTTTGTTCTGAGCAGCTGCCATCCCAAATGTGGGGATATCTAGTATGATTATTCCCTCTCATATATGTCATCTATTGTGAGAAAATGAGACACTCTGCCCCAGCCAGTACCTCCAAAGACAGCCAGCAGGGCAGCCAGACATGAGGAAGCGCCTGAGCAGGCATGCTGGCATCTGCTCTGTAGGCAAAAGCAACTTCCTTAGAAGAAAGTCCACAGAGAAACTTCTTTGGGATTATACAAGCAGCAGAGACTCTCTAAAGTTTCTAACTCTCTGAAGTTTCTAACTTCAGGATTTCATTAGGGAAGTGCCACCCTAATAAATGGAGCTTTTTAAATTTAATGCAAAACAGTTAATTTTTCTAATTTTCTAACCTTTTTTTATTTTCCTTACCAGTACTGGGACTTGAACTCAGGGTCTTTCACTCCTCTTTGGCTTTTTTGCCCAAGGCTGGCACTTGAGCCATAACTTCATTTCCAGATTTTTGCTGATTAATTGAAGTTTCATGGATTTGTCTGCTTGAGGTTGGCTTTAAATATTCAGATCTCAGCCTCCTGAGTAGCTAAGATTATAAGTATGAGCACCAACACCAGGCTCTACCTTTTAATTTTTAATTTTTGCAATGGTGGAGATCAAACACAGGTCCTCACACATGCTATACAAGCACTTTTACCACTGAGCTATAGCCCCAGTCACTGTAATTTTATTTCTTAACTTTAAAGGTGGAAGTTGGGGGAGAATACAAAAGGAGATGGGAGGGCCTAA
>NW_012269124.1:6214-8524 GCF_000151885.1 Dipodomys ordii
ACCCCCAACCTTTCTCATTTCCCTGATAGCACATTTGCTATTCTAATGCAAGGCAGAGCCTCTCAAAACATAGATGAGGAAAACTGATAGCTCTGATTAATTGGACATTAAAGATTTAAATAAACACTTTGACATTTAGTTCCTTTCTTCCATGGTAACCTAACCCCACAGCACTACTCATTTTGGTTTTCACTTCTAGGTCTCAATGTACTGATTCTAGTGTCCACTGAGAAGCAAAACCTTTGATCTTCCATCCATACAAGAACACACTTTACTTTTTACTTCATTTTATTTTTGAGTCAAGGTCTCACTTTGTCACCCAAGCTGGTCTTGAACTTGCTTTTTAGGCCAGGCCAGTCTCCAGCACTCAAGCCTCCAGAGTACTAGGATTATAGACCTGTACCACTATACCTGGCCAATAAACAATTTTTGAAAGAATTTCCATTCTCCTTAGATTGAGTCCTAATACATAAAAACCTTTGGTACTAGGCACTTAGAATCTAGTCTAGGATAAAAGAAAGTAACAAACTTCAAGGAGGACTTCCTCAGACAGTCCTTACCACTAATCATTGAGTGGGTACCCTCTAATACAGGGATACCAGGCTAACTGGAGTTCTCAGCAACAGTAAATGTAATCTAACATGACTAATAGGAAAAATTACTAACTGGGCCATGTTTATTCACTAAACAACCCCGCATGCCCAGCTTCCTTTTTTAGAGTCATCTCAGCACCCGTAGCAGAGGCCAGAGTGATGCATAGCCATTTACCACTAGCAGCATCTCAGTCAGTAGGTACCCACCACCTCTATGCAAAATTAATTTTTCACCTAATTTCTTAACTTCACCCATTCATTGATTCAAACCTTGAAGACTAAGCAAGTCGGCTAGGCAAAGTAATTGGAGAATAAACAGATACTTGTAAGCTCAGTGCTTGTTCCCGAGCAGAATCAGTAAGGGTTGGATACAGGAAGGAAAGGTAGATGAATGATAATAACACAGAGAATGACAATAACACAGAGCTTCCCTGGAGACCAGTGTCCACTAAAACCTCTCAGCTCACTGACTCCTTGATTATAAGCAAAGGATCTAATCAACTCCACTCCAGTTAGCTTCCCCCAAAAAGAAGAATAGGGAAAAAGAACAAATTCATGTGCACCTAGACTCAAAACGTTCATGGCTAAATTTCTAAGATCCCAATTTCACATCAAAGACACATAAAGAGCCACCAAAATTGACCCTTACCCACTCAAAGTAGTTTCCAGAACACTAACAGGAAATAACCCCAGCACATTCTAACCTCTATTTTAACCCTTTACTATAAAAATCCATGAAAGGAAGGTTTCATTCTTATGCTACTAAGGGTTAAGCAGATTATTTCTTTCATATTTGCTTGGGGGACCCAACTTCCAGTTTAAACAAACGATTCCCATACTTCTTGAAAGACTTTAATTGGCCTACTCTGCTACTTTTACTGCAATCTTGCAAAGACTGAATTCTTTTTTTAAGCATTAAGAGAACTTAGGCAACATTCTTTTGATGATAATTATTTTAAAAGATCATCTCCAGAGTTTACATACGTTCCACAATCACTTGTACTGATAGGAGGGGAAACCAAGCACATTTTTTCCCCAAAAGTCTCCTACCAAACTGAAAGCTCTAATTGCCAACATATCTGATATTGACTTCCTGTATAAAACAAAACAGAGTCAAAAGTATAAGACATAATCATAGGTCTACAAGGGAGACTTAACAAAGAAAACAGAGAAAACTCTGTTTAACTAGAGGAAGACAAAAAAAAATGGACACAGACAGGACAATCTGTACTTTTGGTTAACTATCATTGGGGCCCAAGAATAAAATTTTGTTCACTTTAAAGAAATCTGTGCATAGAAAAGGAATGGAAAAACTGTAAAAGTATGAAGCTCTATAAGAAAACAGTCCCTTTGGACTGGGAAGGTGGCTCAGTGGTAGAGCACTTGCCTTGCATGCATGAGGCCCTGAGTTCAATTCCTCAGCACCACATAAGCAAAAAGAAAAAAAAAAGCCAGAAGTGGCGCTGTGGCTCAAGTGGTAGAGTGCTAACCTTGAGCTGAAGAGCTGAGGGTCAGTGCCCAGGCCCAGAGTTCAGGCTCCACGACTGGACCCCCCCCCCAAAAAAAAGAAAAAGAAAACAGGCCCTACAAACAGATAATCTGAGACCATCTATCTGGAAACCTTAAGAAGTATTGTCTAGGGCTGGGAAGGTGGCTCAGTGGTAGAGCGCTTGCCTTGCATGCATGAGGCCCTGGGTTCGATTCCCCAGCACCACAT
>NW_012269125.1:0-1398 GCF_000151885.1 Dipodomys ordii
ATAGATAGATAGATAGATAGATAGATAGATAGATAGATAGATAGATAGATAGATAGATAGATAGATAGATAGATAGATAGATAGATAGATAGATAAAAGAAAAGACAAGCCAGACACATTGGTACTAACCACTCATGTATGGAATCTAAAGGAGCTGTTGTTATTTTATAAAAGAAAAGAGTAGAAATCTGGTCACCAGAGACTGAAGGGTGGTAAGGAGGGGCAATAGTATAAAGCGTGGTTTGCTCCAGACCAAGTCAGAGGTGGAAGGAATTATTTCCAGTGTTCTACTGCACAGTAGGGAGCTTTGACTGAAAATTCTTTTTTTTTCTTGCTATTGTTTCTACTATTTTTTTTATTGTGAAAATACTGTACAGAGGGGTTACAGTTACATGGGCAAGATAATGAGTACATTTCTTATCAAGCATTGTTGCCTCCTCCTTTGTTTCCCTTTCCCATCCCTTCCCATATTCCCCCTCCTCCGCCCTCCCACTGCCAAAGTTGTAAAGTTCGTTTTTAGACATAACATCTTGTTGTTGCAATGGGTCCACCTGTATCCCTACTTAAACAATTTCTTTTTTCCCTTCCCCTCCACAAATTATACCAACATCAAATACAGTGAAAACAGGGGCAACTCTTTATTGAATTTTTAGCAACCTCCACAAGAAAGAATGGTCTCACCACCAAAAATAGGATCAATGTATGAAGTCATAGATATCCTAAAGATTATATTCCTACTTTCCTCAGAGCCTTTTTTTAATCACAGGAGTACACTAAATTTTGTCAAACACTTTTTTTCTGTAACAACTGAGATGATCGTGGGATTTGAGTTTTGATTCTGTTTAGATGGTAAATTACAATTACAGATGATAAATTACAATTCAAACCACGCTTGCACTCCTGGAATGAAGCTAACTTGATCCAAGACTGTAAGCTTTTTTGTTTTTTTGTATATTTTTTGTTTGTGTTTTGTTTTTGTTTTTTTGTTTTTCCGCCACTAGAACTTGAACTCACCTTTTGCTCTCACTCAGCTTTTTCGTTCATGGATGGCCTTCCACCACTGGAATCACACTGGTAGTTCAGCTTGGTTGCTGGTTAATTGGAGATAAAATCTTACTCTTCTGCCTGGCTTTAAACTATGATCCTTAGATCTCATCTTCCTGAGTGGCAGGATTATAGGTGTGAGCCACTGATACTCACCTGATCTATTAACATGTTGAAGCATTCTGTTTGTAAGTATTTGTTTAGAATATTTGGACCTATATTCATTACAGAAAGTGGTTTAAAAGTTCATTTCCTCTAGTCACCCTATCTGGTTTTGGAATTAGTATAATATGGGTTCCATAGAATGAGTTTGGTAGTTTGTTTTGTTTTGTTTTAATTTATTTATTTTTTTTT
>NW_012269125.1:5038-12960 GCF_000151885.1 Dipodomys ordii
GGTTTGATTCCTCAGCACCACATAAACAAAAAGAAAAAAAGCCAGAAGTGGCGCTGTGGCTCAAGTGGTAGAGCGCTAGCCTTGAGCTGAATTGCTGAGGACAGCGCCCAGGCCCAGAGTTCAGGCCCCATGACTGGACCCCCCCCAAAAAAAAAGAAAAAGAAAAAAAAGAAACTATTCCTTTTCATTTGTTCACTCATTAAGAATGCCCTCCTTAAGTGATTTATTCCAACCAGCTCATCACCTCAACTTGTATTTAATCTATGAAAGCCATCCTCACTACAAAGAAGATTCAAGGGCAGAGACTGCACTGAGGCTGTAATATTTGAATCTGTGTACACATAATACACATAAGGGGAATGAAGAAGCAAGAGAAATGCAGGCCTAGGTGTGATTAACTCCCCACGCCCATTTATACTATCCTACTCAGGGAAGTTGTGTAGAAGGAATATATCCTTCTGTGTATTTCATAAAACTAAGAAGACTTCTTTCTCTGGATCAAGTCTTCTACCCACCACCTCTGCCACAGTATTAGGTACTGTCCCATGGTCTGGCCTCCACCCCAACATCTCCAAATGAAGTAGAGCATCTGAAAATGAACTCTGATGCCAATGAACCTCCATTATTTTTCTTCCAACCCTTAATCCATTCTACCTTTGGCACTGCTCATGCTCAACTCACATACATTTAGAGCATTAAATCAGTGCCTGGGTAGTAAGATACTATTTACACCATTGAAAATCCAAGTCTATAGACATAGAGATAAGATTTGTGGCATAGAGTGCCACATTCTTCCATTAGAATATAGTATTGTTAAAAAATTGAGCAAATATTTTATTGTTTCTGTGTAGCTGATATAGAGAGGGGTTACAGTTAATGTGAATCAGGCACAATCAATACAATTCTTTTTGAACCATGTCTCCCCTTCTGTCATTCCCCCCAAGTCTTTCCCTCCCAACCCCAATCATAAGCTATCCAGTTCATTTTCTACAGTGTCTAGTGAATATCACTGTTCATCCTTGTCCCCCCTTCTATCTCCCCTCTCTTACCCTTCCAAATACAAATAAACTAACAAACAAGATAACAGGAAAAGAAAACAAAAACAGCAACAATGGTGATTAAAGATTGTCACTTGTTTCCTTTCCTTGGAGTTCATTTCATAGAATATTATTTTATTTGATCATCTGTGCCTATTGAGCCTTGTCTACAATTCCTAAGCAAAGTCTCTTTTGGCCTCTGTATGGTAATGACTTAGGGTCCTATATAATTTATCATATCCCAATGTTGTTTATCTAAAAATATAGCTAGAGCTCAAAAAATTAAGTCCCCCAAAAATAACCCCTTAAAAACTCAACACAATCAATACATGGGCCAAAGACTTAAAGAGAGACTTCTCAGAGGAAGAAAAAAGAATGGCCAATAGACACGTGAAGAAGTGTTCAATATCTCTGGCCATAAAAGAAATGTAAATCAAAACAACACTGAGCTGTGCACTGGTGGCTCACGCCTGTCATCCTAGCTACTCAGGAGACTGATATCTGAGGATTGTGGTTCAAAGCCAGCCTGGCCAGAAAAGTCCCTGTGAGACTCTTATCTCCAGTTAACCACTCAAAACCTGGAAGTGGCGCTATGGCTCAAGTAGTAGAGCACAAAGAGGCTCAGGGACAGCCTATAAATGTGCCTATAAATCTACACGTAAACACACCAAATGACTAAAATTGAACAACTCTTTTTAAAGTACATTATACAACATATGAATATAAAATCACATGTGAAAATTTTTCTAGTTGCATTTCTTTTGTGTGTATGTTGGTCTTGGGACTTGAACTCACAGCCTGAGTGCTGTCCTTGAACTTTCAAGCTCAAGACTAGCTAGCACTCCACCACTTTCTACTTCTGGCTTTTAGCTGGGTAATTGGAGATTAAAGTCTCAATGGTCTTTCCCTCCTTGGCTCACTTCAAACTACGATCCTTGTATCTTAGCCTCTGGAGTAACTGAAATTATAGGCATGAGCTGACAGCACCCAGCATTGTTTCTAGCTTTATTGAACATGTTCAGTGTTATTGAACTTATGGAAAGGGATGATCATCATTAGAATATGAAGTTATCAGAGAGGTACCTCTCTTCCTGCCTTAGACTTAGAAATTTTCCCTAACAACCATTGCTTTATGTGGAGAAAATTTCCTCCAAAAGGCTCCTACATACACTGCAACTATTTCATGATAAAACAAATGTTCCCTGAAAGGGTGGCACTTTTGTTAACTTCCTACATGGGTCATTAATTTAGACGAGATGATTCTGCTTAGATTGAGAGCAACAGACTATGTACCACTGAACAGTTTGATGAATTTTATGGAGAAGACACCAGCCATCAAATTTATGGAAAAAGAGACCAAAATACAAAGCAGCCAACATGGCTTCCAGCCAAGGTTCAGCTTCCTGTCACTCTCTGCCTCTCATAACTGAGGGTAAGTAAGTATTTTCTTACTGGGGTCTCAACTCAGGACCTTGTAGGCAGACTCAGCCACTTGAGTCACATTCCTAACACTTCCTGCTTGCTTTCTTTTTTATTGAAGAGAGTTTTGATTTTTTTTTGCCAGTACAACCTCTACCATAATCATCTATTTATGTACCCCACATAGCTGGGTTAACAGGCATAAACTACCACATTCCAGTTTATTATGATGATTATGGTTATTGATTGAGATGACATTGATAATTGTTTTGTCCCCGGACTGGCCTGGAACCATGCCTCCTGATCCTAGCTTTCCAAGTAGATAGATCCACTCTTACCTTTAACCTTTGAATCAATATATTTTCTAGGACCAAGCTTCATCTTGCTACCTTAGAGTTGGCTCTAGCCATGTTAAGAAGTTCAGTGTGACCCCACTTAGTTCTGACCCTTACCCAGCATGTGAGACCTAGCCTGCCAGTGTTATCCCAGCTTCTTGACATCTTGGACAATGGATTTAGCAACGCTCCTTTGTATTGTTCACCCAGAATTCTCTCAGACCACTGCCAACTTAATCTGTTCTGTGTCTTGTAGCCCCAAATCAACAACACGTCAGTCTACCCTCTAAAGAAATTAAGAAAAGAATCCCTTTCTTAGCTTTTGTTACTGTTTCCCTCTCCTTTGTGGAGAGAGTAGCCAACTTTATCAGCTTTTTTTTAAAACCATTTTTAACCCGTTTCTCACCCTGTTCTTCACATCTTGTAAATCAGTTGACCAATCACTTGTTTCCAGCAGGTACTGCCCTGTTATTTCCAAGGTTTTTTGTTGTTGTTGTTTTTTGGGGGGGTCTTGTTGTGGGGCCTGAACTCTGGGCCTGGGCGCTGTCCCTCAGCTCTTCAGCTCAAGGCTAGCGCTCTACCACTTGAGCCACAGAGCCACTTCCAGCTTTTTTTGCTTTTTGCTTATGTGGTACTGAGGAATCGAACCCAGGGCCTCAGGTATGCAAGGCAAGTGCTCTACCACTGAGCCACCTTCCCAGCCCCCCAAGTTTTATCATCAGCACACTTTGACATAGTTCTCATCTGCACTTAATACTAAGAGGAAAAGTGCCATATTTTAGAAATACAAGCTTTTGTCCCAAACCCGTGATTTTCATTTTTACATGCTTTTAGAAAAATGACTTAGCTTCACTAATGTGACAAATAACTGATAATGACACATATCATGGGTAAAGCCCTAATAGCCTCTCAAACACCTTCACTCCAGTGCCTTAGCTGATGCCCACAACTTTGTGAGTCAGAAGGGAAAGTAAAATTGATCATTTTCAAGGTTCAGACTGCTATTTCCTAATTGCAGATAGCATCACAATTTCCAGTAGAATGTGATGGTTCCTTTTAGATGATATCCAAAGGAGATATTAAGCATACAATAGTAGAAATGCCCATGACTCTTAGAATGTTGCTCATTATCTCAAGAGTGTTGCTTGAGAAAAATAATCATCATAACAATAAGAAGATCATACTATGTACATTTAGTTGCTGCTCAGAGTCCAATTCATACTTGTGAATCATCATAGGTTTTTAGAGAGTTTGTCTTTCAGGATGCTGAGTATTTTTTCAAGTCAAATATCAAATAGTCCATAAAATGAGAGCCAAACTGACGTCCAAGAATGACAAATGTATTTTGTTTTGTGTCATGTACCAAATGACTAATTGGTAGCAAGAACTTTCAGGGTTATAATTCCAGCTCAAGGTTTTGGTAACTACATGAAATCCTTGAATGGTTTATGATATCATAAGGTGAAATTATAGCTCCCTGCGGGCAAAAGTTGTTGAAAGGCTTTCAGCCGTTGAAGACCATAACTAGCCTGGTTCTCCAGAGCAATTACAGAGAAAACCATATTAAATGCCTTGTCATATTGACTAATGACTTTAAATATAGACATTATTTTATAAATGAAAATGACAACCAGGTTCTTCATTCACCCATCACTCTATAAATATGTATGAGTCACCATATATATCTGGCCTAAGATAAAGGTTAGGATTTTATCAAATCAGATCCCTAATGTTCCCCTTGAAGAACTTTCATTTCAGTAGGGGAATTCGACATAGGATGACTAGAATCGTGAGATGAGTGCTCTGATGAGGAGCACTGAATGCTGGGAATGAAGATCTAAATACTGTGCCAGATGTGTTAGCAAGGACTGACCAAGTCAGGGAAGAGACCAAACATGTTCAAAGAAGGCTCCCTGGAGGAACTCTTCATCAAGAAAGAAAAGATGAACTCTCATTTTTCACAAGCAGGAAAATAAAATGAGAGGGAGAAAACGAGACCGTGGAAGGAGAACACAGAGGCTCGACTTCCTTTCACCTGATAGAAAAAGTTGTGCAGCTATGCCAGAAGAAATATGATAAAGACTCATAGAATAATGTTTCCAGGAGAGCTGACGGTGTGGCTGAAACAATATCACACTTGCCTAACAAGTGTAAGGCCCAGTGTTCAAACTCCAGTGTGGCCAAAATTTATTTTTAAAGTGTCTACAGGATGTTAATAAGAAATGCATAAACTAGGTATGGTGCTATACACATAATCTCAGGTTTCAAGAAGTATATTCACGAGAGTCACAAGTTTGAGTGCTACATGGTGAGTTTGAGGCTACTCTTAGCTACACTGAAAAATATTATCTTATAAAAAGAAACAAAGAGAGGAAGGGAAGGAAGAAGAACAAAGAAAGGAAAGAAGCAAGAAAGGAAGGAAGGAAGGATTTTCTCATTATATATATATACTGATATATGTGCGTGTGTTAGAAGTATATCCTATCCTATTGTGTGGTTTGTATTATGTGTAGAACATGCATAACATACATGAAGTCATGTCTATATATAATGTGAAATACAAAGGATACATAATATAGAACATGTTTACCATCTTACGTTATATATGTGTATATATTCATGTGTATATACAGAACAGAATTTGCAATAATAAAACACTAAGTCATTTTGCAAAAAATACTTCATCTACAGTCACAAGAAATAATTTAAGATTCAAAGGTTGTAGAGAAAATATTCAAAGAGTAATTAGGATGACAAAATCAGATAAGGTCATGAAATACTGTGTTGAATGGGGCAATCGGTACAGAATTCTAAGAGACCAAGAAAGAGGTGACTCAATGTGAAACATTTACCTAGAGAAGATATAATTCATTTGGAGGAGAACAGAGACTGTCACCAAATAGAGAGGCTCAAAAGACTAACTGACCACCCAGCCCATCCACCAATAATATTTCAGTCATTTCAAACAACCAAATTATATTATTGTCTACATGATAACACAATTCAGTGAAAACACTATTTTTATCTCTATCATACTTGGGCAGTGTCGTGCATATTCTCAGCTTAGTTAATTGACTATACTAATCGTGCTGTTTTAGCTCAACACAAATACATCATGATATAGTGTGCAATGTCATGCATGTTCTCAGTTCACTCATTATATAAGTGTCTAATTTATTAGTACAGTTTGGACTCAATACACATAAATCATCTGAAGTCATATACAGGTGAAAAATAGACACAAAAATGTCTTTCAAAACATCATACTTGCAAGTGGCACTGTGGCTGGGTTGGTAGAGTGCTAGCCTTGAGCACAAAGAGGCTCAGGGACAGCACTAAGCCCTGGATTCAAGCCCCACGACTGACTAAAAAGAAAAAGGTCAAACTTCAGTAACAAGAACAATTTGAGATAATAACTAATAGATCAAATCACTTTCTTAAATAAATACAGATCCTTACATACAAAATGCAGTGCTCTAAGTTTTTAATAATTATTGATAATTCTTCCCCCAGACTGGTTTCACTAAAAATAGCAAGATCTGTAGGAAAAAGTGTGAAAATTATACCACTTACAAGATGCACTTATCAAAGATATAACCTTAAAAATTGTTTGATTAGCAGCTGAAATTTATAAAAATTATTTTTAAATTTATTTTGTCATTCATCACGAATGCAAGAGATATCAGAACCTAAATATGTTTCTTCTCTGAAAGGCTGAGTATTAAGCAAGTATCAGTAAAACTATGAAAATTACAAAATGTTTTAGCCAATATTGCCCTTGGTGCTTCTAATATGGTTATAAAAATATGAGAATTATAAATCTTTTAAAATCTTACTTGTATAGTATTCCTAAGACAAGATAGATTGATGAAAAGTTTTAATAGCCACTCATAGTTGGAGTAAAAATGAACATCTTCCAAACAGAATAATAAAAGGAAATATTTGTACAAATCTTTCTTTTTAAAAAAAAAAATCACCTTGGGCTGAGTCAAACCATGGAAAATTTTAGCTCAAAGGAAAAATCCTTCTTCCCCAACCAACCCCCACCTAGAAAAATCACAGGGATGTGAAAACAAGATTATAATGGAAGCTGTCTTGCAACATTAACCACAGTGTTCATTCCCCTAAAAGCTATAATTCATGGCAGCGCTACAGTCTTTTTTTTCTTTTAGCAATTATGTATATTAGAGGAAAGTTTGAATATATAAAAACTCCATGCTGATAAAAAAAAATTCAAGCCTCATAAAAGACAGGTTTTCCCTGAAGGCAAAAGTGAAAGCCAAGTAGGCTGTCCATTCCAATGTCCCTGATCCAAAGAAGTGCAAAATGCATGAAAATTGTAACTGCGGGGCACTGTACAGAGCTTACTTCCTGTAACTCCTGTCACTCCAACACAAAGGGCAATGCACTGAGTGGGAGAAAGAAATTAGGAAAGACTGGGTCCTGAGAATTTAATGTGACTCTTCTAATTAGACCAACTGCCATAAAGCACCCCCAGCCCACCCCTCCTCCTTTGACTTTCTGATGTTTATGGGGTAACATGGAATTCCTCAGGCCTTTTGAATGTCCTATCTGTTCCAAAACATAATACACAAATCGCCTCTTAATAGACATTTGCTTAAAACAGAAAGGTAAAGTAGATCTCTAGGTCCTATTAAAGCAAGCAAACTTAGGGTTGAGTTTTTAAATTCATGCTAATTGCTTAGAGGGCATTGTAAGACTGTAATTTCTACAGATCAATTTCATATTCCTTGATAATACCTCTGGGCTGCCTTCTGAGATTTCCTATTTGATTCTGTTGTGTAACCTGGCTTTACAACTCCAAGCACACTACTTAAATTCTGAATTTCAGAGGCCTCACAATAGAAATGAGATTAATATCTACTCAAAGCACCACAGTCTGGCAATTATGAAATAATATATTTAAAATTTTCAGCATGGGTAGCACTGGTGGCTCATGCTTGTAATCCTAGCTACTCAGGACGCTAAGATCAAGAATCACAGTTTGAAGCCAGCCTAGGCAGGAAAGTTTGTGGCACTTGTATCGCCAGTTGTATCAAAAAGTAGTGGAGCTGTGGCTCAAATGGTAGAACACCAGCCTTGACCAAAAAAAAAAAAAAAGAACAGTTTC
>NW_012269126.1:0-609 GCF_000151885.1 Dipodomys ordii
AGGGTGAGTGTTAGGGTAAGGATGAGGGTTAATGTTAGGTTGTGGGTTAGGGTGAGGGGTAGGGTGAGGGTTAGGTTTAGGTTTAGTGTTAGCATTATATTGATGATAAGCTGTAGAGTGAAGTTTAGGGTTAGGTTTAAGATTAGGGTTAGGGATAATGGAGGGTTACGGTAAGGGTTAGGGTTAGGATGAGGGTTAGGGTCAGGGTTAAGGTTAGAGTTAGAGGAGGGTGAGTGATAGGGTTAGGTTGAAGATTAGGGGTAGGGTTAGGGTTAGGGATAGGGTTAGTTTGTGGGTTAGGGTGGGGGTTGGGGTGAAGGCGAGGGTAGGGTTAGGGTTATGGTTAGGGTGAGTGTACGGATTAGCGTCAGGTTTAGGTTGAGGGTGAGTGTTAGGGTTAGTGTGAGGGTTAGTGTTAGGGTGAGGACTAGGGTTAGGGTGAGGTTTAGGTTGAGGGTGAAGGTGAGGGTGATGGTGAGGGTGAGTGTTAGGGTGAGGTTTAGGGTTAGGGTTAGGGTGAGAGTTACTGTTAGGGTGATTTTTAGGGTGAGGGTTAGGGTGAGTGTGAGTGTGAGGGTGAGGTGAGGGTGAGTGTTAGGTTTCGGGTTA
>NW_012269126.1:10523-11199 GCF_000151885.1 Dipodomys ordii
GGTTAGTCAAGGGTTAGGCTTAGGGTTAGGCTGAGGGTTAGGTTAGGGTTAGTTAATGGTTAGGGTTAGGGTAAGTGTTAGAGTTAGGGTGAGGGTGAGGGTGACGGTTAGGGTTAGGGTTAGGGTTAGGGTTTCGATGAGTGTGAGGCTAGTGTGAGGGTGAGTGTGAGGATTAGGGTGTGGGTGAGGGTTATGTTTATGGTGAGTGTTAGGGTGACTGTTTGGGTTAGGGTGAGGGTGAAGGTTAGGTTTAGGGTTAGGATTAGTGTGAGGTTTACCGTTGGGGTTAGGGTTAGGGTGAAGGTTAGGGTGATGGTTAGGGTTATTTTTAGAGTGAGGGTTAGGTTTAGTGTGCGGGTAAGGGTTAGGGTCAGGGTTAGGGTGAGGGTGAGGGTAAGGTTTATGGTGAGGCTTGGGGTGAGGGTGTGGTTTAGGGGTAGCATGAGTTTTGGTGGGTGTTAGGTTTAGGGTTAGGATTTGGGTGATGGTTAGGGTTAAGTTTAGGGTTAGGGTGAGGGTTAGGTATAGGTTGTGGGATAGGTTTAGGGTTAGGGTTAGGGTGAGTGTGAGGGTAATGTTTAGGGTTAGGGTTAGGGTGAGGGTTTGGGTGAGTGTTAGGGTTAGTTTTAGGGTTAGTGTTAGGGTGAGTGTCAGGGTGAGGGTTAGGGTAAGGGTT
>NW_012269127.1:0-1323 GCF_000151885.1 Dipodomys ordii
CTGTGGCTCAAGTGGTAGAGCGCTAGCCTTGAGCTGAAGAGCTGAGGGACAGAGCCCAGGCCCAGAGTTCAGGCCCCATGACCCACACACACAAAAAAGTTGGGAGCCTCCAATTCCTCTTTCTGCTGCCCGTATTTTGCTTGTGGAGGGTGTTTAAGGACAGGCCGAGGGTTTCTGTCCATTGAGCAGTTTGGCTGCTCAGAGTCACAGAGACGACAGAGAGGCGCTGGAAGCATGGACCTAATTTGGAAGGCAGGTGTTCCAGGCCAGTAGGGTAGGGGTACTGGAAGTTGTAGGATCTCTGATAAAAACCACTTCTAAAAACTAATACCAAATCAAATCTTTGCCTTTATTTATTTGCCAGTCCTGGGGCTTAAACTCTAGGCCTGGGCACTCTCCCTGAGCTTCTTTTGCTCAAGGCGAGCACTCTACCACTTGAGCCACAGCGCCACTTCCAGCTTTTTCTTGTGGTACTGAGGACTTGAACCCAGAGTTTCAGATGCATACTTAGCAAGCACTCTACCAGTAAGCCACATTCCCAGCTCACATTCATTTTTTAAAAAAAACTTGTAAGTATATTTATATGTTTAAATGTTCATGGTTCCTCCTCTAAACCTGTAACTTGAGACTCTTTTTCTTTTTTTCTTTTTTATTTTTTTTGGTCCGGTCCTGGGGCCTGAACTCTGGGCCTGGGCGCTGTCCCTCAGCTCTTCAGCTCAAGGCTAACCCTCTTCCACTTGAGCCACAGTGCCACTTCCGGCTTTTTTCTTATGTGGTGCTGAGGAATCGAACCCAGGGCCTCAGGCATGCAAGGCAAGCGCTCTACCACTGAGCCAACTTCCCAGCCCCTAAATTTTTTTTTTAATTTTTCTTTTTTAAAAAATTGGAGAAAGTAATTGACTGGGTACCAGGCTCTGGCCGCTGGTATCTCAGGCCTGAAATCCTTAGCTACTTAGGAGGCTGAGATCTGAGGATCCCAGTTCAAAGCCAGTCCAGGCAGGAAAGTTCGTGAGACCCTTATCTCCAAATAAACCACCAGAAAACAGGAAGTGGTACTGTGGTTCTAGTGGTAGAACTTTCACCTTGAGTTGAAGAGTTGAGGGACAGCACTCAGGCCCCAAGTTCAAGCCCCATGTCCAACCAAGAAAAAAACAAACATTGGTGGGACATAATGATCGAACTTGGCCTGCTATCAGGAGCAAATATAGTCTTAGGCTGGATACTTCTTTTTTGTTGTTGTTGTGGGGTGAGAGGACCTTGAACTCAGGGCCTGGGTGCTGTCTCTGAGCTTTTTTACTTGAGGCTAGCACTCTACCACTTTGA
>NW_012269127.1:3308-6109 GCF_000151885.1 Dipodomys ordii
AGATACTTAGATTCATTTCCTTTGAGTAAATAATTAAGAGTGAAATTGCTGTTACATTCTTCTCCATTGTGGCTGTACTATTTTGTTGTTGTTGTTGTTGGTTGTGGGGCCTGAACTCTGGGTCTGGGCACTATCCCTCAGCTCTTCAGCTCAAGGCTAGCGTTCTACCACTTGAGCCACAGTACCACTTCTGGCTTTTTCTGCTTATGTGGTGCTTAGGAATCGAACCCAGGGCCTCATACATGCAAGGTAAGCACTCTACCACTGGGCCACCTTCCTAGCCTGGTACTATTTTTTTATTCCCACTAAGGACATGAGAGTTCCATTTTTTCCATATGTTCCTCAATACTTGTCACTTACTAAAAATTATTATTATCCTCATTCTGGAGAGTATAAAGTAGTGTCTTATTGTGGTTTAATTTGTTTTTTGGGGTTCTTTGGGGGTCGAGGGGGTCAGTTATGGGGCTTGAACTCAGGGCCTGGGCGCTGTCCCTGAGATTTTTTCGCTCAAGGCTAGTGCTCTACCATTTGAGCTACAGTGCCACTTCTGGCTTTTTTTTTTTTTTTTTTGACTAGTACATTAGAGATAAGAGTTTCACAGACATCCCTGCCTTGGCTGGCTTTGAACCTTGATCTTCAGATCTCAGTCTCTTGAGTAGATAGGATTACAGGCATGAGCCACTGGTGCCCCACAATTCTTTTTTTTTTTTGCCAGTCCTGGGGCTTGAACTCTGGGCCTGCATGCTGTTCCTCAACTCTTCAGCTCAAGGCAAGTGTTCTGCCACTTGAGCCATAGTACCACTTCTGGTTTTTTCTGCTTATGTGGTACTGAGGAATCGAACCCAGGGCCTCATGCATGCAAGGCAAGCACTGTATCACTGAGCCATCTTCCCAGCCCTTTAGTCAAATCTTTGTGTGTGTGTGTGTGTGTGTGTGTGTGTGTGTGTGTGTGCGCGCGCACGCGCGCATGTGCGCACATGTACCAATCCTGGGGTTTGAACTCGGCCTGGGCACTGTCCCTGAGCTTCTTTTACTCAAGGTTACCAGTTGAACCCCAGCACCTTTTTTGGCTTTTTTCTGAGTACTATAGTTTATTGAAGATAAGAGTCTCATGGACATTCCTGCCTGGGCTGGCTTTTGAACCGTGATTCTCAGATCCGGGCCTCCTGAATACCTAGGATTACCGGCATGAGCCACCAGTGCCCAGCCCTATTTTTAATTTCATTTGTGTTTATTATTATTATTGAGTTATAATATTCAAATACTGGGCAGACACTGGTGGCTCACTCCAGTATCCTAACTACTCAAGAGGCTGAAATCTGAAGATTTGTAGTTCAAAGCCAGTGAAGTCAGAAAAGTATGAGAGACTTTTCAATTAATCAACAAAAAAGACAGAAGTAGAGGTTAGGTTCAAGTAATAGAATGCCAGCCCATTAGAGAAAATGCCAAGTGTGAACTGAAGGCTCTGAGTTAGAAGTCTCAGTACCAGCACAAGAACAACAACAACAAAAAATTTAACCTCAAAAAACCAAATCAGTTCCTATTGACAAGTACAAAGAAAAGGAAAAGATTTTGTCTTCCTTGCTTCTAAGCTTTATTATGCAGATTCAAGGAATGTGTATTGTATAACATGCTCAAGTCAAGGAACAACATATTGCCCAGTTTCTCTGCTTTGAAATTTAGGACACACTAAAATTGTTAAATCCAATTTAAATAATAGTCACAATGACATTACCCTTTACAAATGCATGTACTAGAGTTAAGAGTGAATACTAGGGGAAAACCAGAATATTTTAGAATATGGCTTTATGAAATAAACTAAATAAAATAAATTTTTTTCGGTGGTGGGGCCTGAACTCTGGCACTGTCCCTGAGCTCTTCAGCTCAAAGCTAGAGCTCTACCACTTGAGCCACAGCGCCACTTCTGGCTTTTTCTGCTTATGTGGTACTGAGGAATGGAGCCCAGGGCCACATGCATGCAAGGCAAGCATGCTACCACTGAGCCACCTTCCCAGCCCAATGTATTTATTTTATAAGCTGTTCTGTTAAGTTATGAGTTTATTAAAATCAGAACTAAAGACATAGTGACACAAATATAATGAATCTTCAAAACCTTTAAATTTTACTTCAGGTAGTACCATTTGATGCATTAGGTCCAGTTACTCTATTTTTTCTTTTGTTGCCTATACCTTTGGTGTCATATTCTAAGAAATTATTGTCAAATTCAGTGTTTTGAAGCTTTTGCCTTATGGTTTCTTCTAAGAGTTTTAATGCTGTTGTTCTTCTATTTAAGTTTTGATTTTTGTTTTTGGTCTATTGTGGGGCTTTAACCCTGGGCCAGGGGGCTGTACCTGAGTGCTCCACCACTTGAGCCACAAGGCCACTTTTGGTTTTCTGGTGGTTAATTGGAGATAAGAGTCTTACAGACTTCCCTGCCCTTAATTGGAGATAAGAGTCTTAAGGACTTTTCTGCCCAGGCTGGCTTTGAACTGCAACCCTCAGATCTCAGCCTCCTGAGTAGGTAGGATTACAGGTGTGAGCTACCAGTGCCTGAATTTTGAATTAATTTTTGTGTATAGTATTAGGCAAGGGTGCAACTTTATTCTTGCAACAACTTCATTCTTTTTTAATAGTTATTATAAAGGTCGATGTACAGAGGAATTACTGTTACATAACTTAGGTAAAGAGGTACATTTCTTTTTTTTTTGTTGTTGGTCATGGGGCTTGAACTCTGGGCCTGGGCGCTGTCCCTCAGCTCTTCAGCTCAAGGCTAGCGCTCTACCACTTGAGCTTCAGCGCCA
>NW_012269128.1:0-969 GCF_000151885.1 Dipodomys ordii
GCATGCACTCAGCATGCTCAGAACACGGTCTTTCTGCAGGGACTCAGCATGCTCAGAACATGGTCTTTCTGCATGCACTCAGCATGCTCAGAACATGGTCTTTCTGCAGGGACTCAGCATGCCCAGAACACGGTCTTTCTGCGGGTACTCAGCATGCTCAGAACACGGTCTTGCTGTGAACACTCAGTGTGCTCAGAACATGGTCTTGCTGTGAACACTCAGCGTGCTCAGAAAGAACATGGTCTTTCTGTGGGCACTCAGCGTGCTCAGAACATGGTCTTTCTGCATGCACTCAGCATGCTCAGAACATGGTCTTTCTGTGGACACTTAGGGTGCTCAGAACATGGTCTTTCTGCATGCATTCAGGGTGCTCAGAACATGGTCTTTCTGCATGCATTCAGGGTGCTCAGAACATGGTCTTTCTGCATGCATTCAGGGTGCTCAGAACATGGTTTTTCTCAGTGTGCGCTCAGACTATTGCTCTTCCATACAAGTTGCCAGCAGTGCTACTGTGTTTTGTTTTGCTTCCCTTCCTATTGAATTTTGTAACAAAAATATACAATTTATTTAAAAAATATAATAGAGGCCAGGTAGACGGCTTACGCTTACAATTCCACCAACTTGAGAGACAACGCTCAAGACCATGGGTCGAAGCCCGTTCATGCAGGAAGTTCACGTGACCTCCATCCCAACAAAGAAGCGAGGCCTGTGGCACACACCTGCAGTCCTGGCTGCATGGTCAGGAGGACTGCAGGAGGGGCTGGCCCAGGCAGGTTCAGTGACTCCATTAAGTAGCACAGGATGGTGTGCCTGGTCCTCCCAGCTACTCAGGGTGAGGGGGGGGGGAGATGGAGGCTGAGGCTGCTCTGCTCAGGGTGAGGGGGGAGATGGAGGCTGAGGCTGGGCCGTGTAAATGTCAGATACCCTTGGGCCCTAGGACAGGATCTGGTGATATTCACTGGAGTTTTC
>NW_012269128.1:12334-13500 GCF_000151885.1 Dipodomys ordii
TCAGCTCAAGGCTAGCGCTCTACCACTTGAGCCACAGCGCCACTTCCGGCTTTTTTCTTTTTGCTTATGTGGTGCTGAGGAATCGAACCCAGGGCCTCTGGCATGCAAGGCAAGCGCTCTACCACTGAGCCACCTTCCCAGCCCCTATGTCCCTGTCTTATTCAGTTGCCTGTACATGACAGACAAGTCAAAGCATCTGTTGAGTCTTGCTGATGGTCTTGCTAACCGCTGTATTACATTACGCGTGAGACATGAGAGGGTGAGCAGAAAGGGAGAGAGTACTGGCTGAATCCGTGTAAATGCTCAAGGCCACGGGCCTCCCGTGTGCACAGGATGCTACCTGTGGCTGCCTGCCTTGGTGTTGGCAGCGTGTCCACTGTGGTGGGAGGCCTGCATTTGCCTCGTGGTAAAAGGCCACTGAAGTTTGGAGGAAGAGGTTCTTCTGACTGTGGGTTCCAAGCTGAAGCGTCATGTGAAGGAAAGAATTACATTGTAAGAAGTTTTAATTGGAATCGATGAGTTTCAGTGTCTCTATTGACAGTGCAGACTCAGGAGAAGAATAGGAGCTTTGGAATCATACTTAGCTATGCCTGACTTTCAACTCTGCGGTTTGTTTAATGGCTAGATTATGTCACATAGCCCTGTCCTTTTGAACTTCGGTTTTCTTGAGTAATATTGGAGATTTAAATGACTGAGTGGGATTACATTTTCAAAAGCACCTAGCAAAACGCCTGGTGGCGTCTTAGTGCCTTTCAGTGAGTGTCAGTTTGCTTCTCTGCCGTGCCTCACTCACTGCCGCGCTCCTCCCTCCCCCGTGCTTATTTCATGGGCAGGGAGACAGGGAATGGCTTCCAAAAGAAGGCCAGTTCATTTGTTCACCAGACATCTGCTGACAGCTTGTTTGTAGGGTGGGAAAGAGGGAAACAGTAATTATTGTAAGCGAAAGAGAGGGTGGGTTGTGGAAGTGAAGGACAGCCAGGGGAAGGAGGTAACGAGTCAACCTGATTTCCATCTACAAATCAATCAAGAAAGGCAAATGGGGTAGTCTTTTCTGGAAAGGATTATTCTTTTTTTTTTTTAATTTTATTTTATTTGTGAACATACTGTACAGAGGGGTTACAATTACATGGGCAGGATAATGCGTACATTTCTTACCAAGCATTGCA
>NW_012269129.1:0-2298 GCF_000151885.1 Dipodomys ordii
CTTATGTGATGCTGAGGAATCGAACCCAGGGCCTCATGCATGCAAGGCAAGCGCTCTACCACTGAGCCACCTTCCCAGCCCCTTGAGCCACTTTTTAAGTCCAACATTTTTTGGTTAATTGCTGATTCAGTCTCTCAGACTTTTCTACCTGGGCTGACTTTGAACTGAGCTCCTACAGGTCTCAGTCTCCTTACTTAGCTGGGATTTCAGGCATGAGCTGCGGATAACTCCGCCATGGCTTAATGCCTAGAGAAAAAAAGGGCCCACTCTAAATAAGCTAGGAATATAAAGAAACTTAGAAACTTCCGTACATGATAAAAACCTATCCAAACACAAACAACAGAAAGCACAGCAAATATAATGAACGGACAGGTGTTGACAGAATCTTCTGTACAGTATTAGGAATGAAGATGCCCCAAATAATCAGTTCTGTTCCTATTTTTAGTTGAGAGTTATTCTCAAGTAGTCTGAGAAGAAAAAGGAAGCATAATACCTGTAATGAAGACACCAACATTATTTACAATGGTATAATTGTGATTGGATTGTTAGGAAGACTAAGAATATTTAGCAAAAGTTGCTGGATACAAAGGCAGTATTAGCAATTCAATTATATTTAGGAGCTGCTCAGTGGTAGAGCACTTAACAAGTACTTTCCAGGCCCTAGGTTTCATCCACCTAACTCAAAACAAACCAATCAAACAAAAATTCTCCATTTACATTTAAACACCAGGAACACTCTGTTAGAAATACAATAAAAAAAGATTCTGTTTATTATACGGCCCCAAATTATTGAATACCTTAGAAAATGTAACAAAACAGGTTATCCAAGGGAACTAAATAAATAAAGTTATTTTTTGTGGATGAGCTAGACCCAATATTTTAAGAATGATAATTCCTTAGAGAGACATTAAAACCCCTTTATCTCTGACAGAGGTTTTCCTTTTAAGTAGCTGAATGTATAATTGATATAAAGTAACAAAGCCAAAGAATATCCTGCACATACCTGAAGAAAAATAGATTATATTAGATCCTAAAAGTTACCATAGAGTTATAGTAATTGAGATTGTTGAAGTGGTACAGAAATAAAAGAAATAGACCAGTGGAATAAAATAGAGAACTCAGAATCAAAGCACAATACATATCAACAGTATTGGCACTAGAAATCAGTAAATATAATAGGGTTATTTATTTAAAAAAATAGTTCAAGTACATTTGATTATCCAAATGGAAGGAAAAGAAAGTTCCCTATCACAAACCGATATACAAAAATTAATTCACAGCATATTAAAGATTTTAACATGAAAGGCCAAGCTATTAAAAAACATCTGAAAATATTTTCTTTATGACTTCAGGATAAGAAAGATTGTAATAAAACATGAAATGTTCAAACCAAAAATAGTTAATCAATCTGATTACACCAAAATGCATTTTAATTTGTTTAAAGACAGACATCAAAAAGAGTATAAAGAAAGTCCGGTGCTGGTGGCTCCAGCCTGTAATCCTAGCTACTCAGGAGGCTCAGATCTGAGGATCATGGCTCAAAGCCAGCCCAGGCAGGAAAGTCCATGAAACTCTTATCTCCAATAAATCACTAGATGGGGCTGGGAAGGTGGCTCAGGGGTGGCGCTCAAGTGGTAAAGCACTAGCCTTAAGCTGAAGAGCTGAGGGACAGCACTCAGGCCCAGAGTTCAGGCCCCACGACCAGCAATAAATAAATAAATAACACAAAACAAAACAAATAAATCACTAGAAAACTGGAAGTGGTGCTGTAGAGCCTTTGCCTTGAGCTGAAGAGCGCAGGGACAGTGCCCAAGCCCAGAGTTCAAGCCCCACAGCTGACAAAAAAAAAAAAAAAGAATATAAAGGGATTGGGGTGTAGCTCTGTGTATAGAGCACTTGCCTAGCATGTAGGAGGGTCTGGGTTCCTTCCTCAGTAACACACACACACACACACACACACACACACTGAAAATGATAAATTACAATCTGGAAGAATACAATTGTAACACACATAGCTGACAAAAAACTATTATTCAAAATGTACAGAAAAGTCTCACAGATCAATAAGAAAAAGAAATCAATGGGGAAAAAAAAGAAAAAATTGCTGCAATCCTGACTATTTAGGAGGTTGAGCTCTGTGGACTGAGGTTTGAAGCCAGCCTAGCTAGGAAAGTCTATGGCGCTCTTATTTCTTTTCTTTTTTTTGTTTTTTTGTCGGTCATGGGGCTTGAACTCTACCACTTGAGCTACAGCGCCACTTCCGGTTTTCTGGTGGTTTATTGGAGATAGGAGTCTCAC
>NW_012269129.1:19058-21598 GCF_000151885.1 Dipodomys ordii
GCTTTTTTCTTTTTGCTTATATGGTGCTGAGGAATCGAACCCAGGGCCTCAGGCATGCAAGGCAAGCGCTCTACCACTGAGCCACCTTCCCAGCCCTAGATATTTTTAAATGCGTGAAGTGATCTTTATACTCCAAATGAAACAAGTGGAGCTACATGCCAGTGGCTGAAGTCTGTAATCCTAGCTTCTCAGGAGGATCTGAGGATCACAGTTCAAAGCCAGCCTGGGCAGAAAAGCTACCTCAGGTCCCCAGCCCCGCCCACTACTGGGAGGAGCTTGTAGCCACCAGATGCATCAGCAGAAGGCCTCCATCCAGACCTGAACTCCACCCTGCCCTACTCTCTCCAGGATAGCTGGATACTCCTCACTGCCTAGACCTAGCTGCTCATGCAGAGTACCTACCTCCCACTACTAGCCCAGGTTTTACAAGCTTCCACCGCTTCCACCTGGATAGGGGCAGACACCATATTGCTCCCTCTCCCGGGGTGCATATGTACCCACGAATACATCTCCTTCTTCTGTATGTGACTGTCTTTGCGTGGTCCCCTGGGGTGGCTGAGATGGATTCTTATAGCTTGTAAGACTCTTATCTCCAATTAACTACCAAAAAAGCCAGAGTAGAACTGTGGCTCAAGTGGTAGAGCAGTAGCCTTGAGCAAAAAAGCTCAGGGACAATGCTCAAGCCTTGAGTTCATGCCCCAGGATGTGTGGGTATACACACACACACACACACACACACACACACACACACACACACACACAAAGAAAGAAACAAATTTACCTACAAAACAGGACAAAAATTTGTTAGCTTTTAGAAACAGTATTTTGACTTTATTCATTCAATGGGATATATTCTATGGGCAAAAAGAACTATAAAGAAATCTTTTTAATTTGTGGAGGGGAAGGGGAAAAACAAGTCGTTTAAATAAGGATACAGGTGGACCTGTTGCAACAATGAGAAGTACAAGTTGTCATGTCAAAAACGAACTTTACAACTTGGGGGGGGAGGATTAGGTAGGGGGGGAGGGAGGATGGGAAGGGATGGGAAGGGTAAACAAAGGAGGAGGCTATAATCCTTGATAAGAAATGCACTCACTATCTTGCCCATGTAATTGTAACCCCTCTGTACGGTATTTTCGAGCCACCTTCCCAGCCCAATGAGTACATTTCTTATCAAGCATTGTTGCCTCCTCCTTTGTTTCCCCTTCCTATCCCTTCCCATCCCCCGCCCCCCCGAGAAATTTTAATTTTATTTAGTAAACTTATTTTGGTATAGCAATTTTTATTTTTTACAAATTTTTGAGGTTGCTAGGTTTTTAGTTTGTTACTATATATTTTATCTGCTTATTTTGTTGGATTTTGGAAATGTAGAATTATATCACAAACACCACCATCTTTTGCAGTATCTTTTAAAAAACATCATCACAGGCTGGGCATGGTGGTACATACCTGTAATCTGGGAGTCTGAGGCAGACAGACTGTAAGTTCAAGTTCAGCCTGAGCTACATAGTGAATTTGAGGGTATCCTGAGTTTCATAGTATGATGCTATCTGAAAATAAAGGGGTCAAAAGTGTCATTCTATGATTTATTAGGTATTGTTAAAATAATTTTTGTGCTAACAAGTAAATGTAGATTTGCTTCTTTTGCATTATCAATACAACCTTATGCTGAAAGTAGAGGTGTGGCTCCAGTGGTGGAGCACCATCCTTGAACAAAAAAGCCAAGTGAAAGAGTGAGGAGGCCCTGGGCTGGGAATGAGGCTTAGTGGTAGAGTGCTTGCCTCACATGCATGAAGCCCTGGGTTTAATTCCTTAGTACCACATAAACAGAAAAGGCCGGATGTGGCACTGTGGCTGAAATGGTAGAGTGTTAACCTTGAGCAAAAGAAGCTCAGGAACAGTGCCCAGGCCCTTAATTCAAGCCCCAAGGACTGGCAAAAAAGAAAGAAAGAAAAAAAAAGAAAAAGTGAGGCTGAGTTCCAGCCCAAGTACCAGATGGAAAAAAACAAAAACAAAAAAGCCCACACAAAAAAAACCAGCCTCCTAAACCCCAACTGTTTAAAGATAATAAAAAATTTATGACCTAACAAAACTGAACAAACCAAAAGAAAACAACAAACCCAAACCAAATCAAAACCAATCTCTGTCTTTGAATCCTTGAATTTCATAGTCATAAATTTTCAGTCGCTTAAATTGATGTCTTTGTCTTTGTTAACTTGTATCTTACTCTTGGGGAAGTATATCAGCTGACTTTACTTCCATGGAGGCCCAACTTTGTTATTTCAACTATATTCTCTCATTTCCTAATTTTGGTCTTTTTTCTAATTTCTCTTTCTTTCTTAAAACAATATTCCTAAATTCACTGCTTTCAAAATGCTTATAGTCTACCAGTGGAAAACACATATCCCAAAATACATTGTCAAAATATAATGGATGCCAACATACAATGGCTTGTATGTTACTAAAGAAGAAAGAATATTTCTTTTTTGTTTTCTTTTTTTTTTTTTTTTTTTTTTGTACTGGTCCTGGGGCTTGAACTC
>NW_012269130.1:0-2735 GCF_000151885.1 Dipodomys ordii
GGCTCAAGTGGTAGAGTGCTAGCCTTGAGCTGAAGAGCTGAGGGATAGCGCCCAGGCCCAGAGTTCAGGCCCCATGACTGGACCCAAAAACAAAACAAAACAAAACAAAAAAAAAAGGAGCTCAGAGACAGCACCCAAGCCCAAAGGTCAAGCCCAAGACCAGGAAAAAAAAAAGTAAAAATAAAATATATAATAAGTATATATATAAGTATAATCTATGCATATATAAAGAGAATACACTTTCTGCTCACCTGTTTTAAATGCTGCAACTCCTCTTCTTGCTCTTTAGCTTTTTTGTTCAGCTTTGCAATAGTATTTTCACTGTCTTTGTCTTTAATTCTTAATTTCTTAATGATATTAGAATTATGTAGCTGCTGCTTTGAAAGTTTTTCTCCTAGTAATGATTTTTAAAAAAGGATAAATCAAAATAATTATTTCTTAAGAATCTGAATAGAATAGTTTATCTAACTAATGACATGAGAATTATTTTATATCATAATTTTTTCAAGCCCTAAAGTTAACAGCCATTTAAGCAGGAATTACCAATAAATGCCAAAGAAAGAGGAAAGCGCCAGTCTTAAAAAGGGTCAATTTCCACCTATAAGTATGTATCACAAAGGGGAATATGTGCTTTCACAACAAAATCTAGCAGCCACCAACATACCTGGGAACCAACAGTGATACCACCTGACATTCTGTTTCTACTGATGTGATACAGTGGTGGATATACAATATGAATTACAACACTTCTTACCAGAAAGTTGATGAGTAATAAAGAAAAGTGACAAACTGGATATAGCCCATTCTGTAAAAGTATTTTTGGAATTCTACCAAGTATTCAGTGTCATGAAAAGAGAGAACTAACCACAATCAAGAATCTAATAGCTGCCAGATACCCATGGCTCACATGTGAAACCCTAACTGCTCAGGAGGCTGCGATTGAGGATCATGGTTCCAAGACAAAGCTGGGTAGGAAAAGTCCATGATACTGTTATCTCCAATTAAAAAACACAAGTGGAGCTATGGCTCAAATGGCAGATGGCTAGCCTTGAACAGAAAAGCTCAGGGACAGAGTCCAGACCTGGACTTTAAGCCCTAGGACTAGCAAACGCGCACACATGTAATAACCAAACACCACAGACAACCTTTAGCTGGATCCTAGAGTAGTACAAATGGCCACCTATAAAAGGTATTTTAAGCCAGGCATGCTGGCACAAGCCTGTAACCCAGTATGCAGGAGGCGGAGGAAGGAGGATCTTAAGTTTGAGGACACCCTGGCCTCACAAGTTCAACCTAAGCCTGAGTAACAGTGAGACCTTGTCTCAAAAACAGAACAAAACGACATTTTACAGACAACTGAGACAAATGATGGAATGTATGATGGATCATACTTCTAAACTAATGCTGATTTTCCTAGGTACATTTATGGTCTAACACTTGTGATAGAAAATGCATTTGTGCTGGATGCTGGTGGCTCACCCCTGTAATCCTAGCTACTCAGGAGGCAGAGATCTGAAGATCACAGTTCAATGTCAACCATCTCCAATTAACCCCCAGAAAAACCAGAAGTGGAGCTGTGGCTCAAAGTAGTAGAACACTAGCCTTGAGCAAAAGAGCTCAGGGACAGTGCCCAGACCCTGAGTTCACCCCTCCCCCCAACCAGGAAAAAAAAAAAGCATCTGTCATGTGCCAAGTAGCTCTCCTACTCTTATGGTATTTTATAATCATAAACAAAATATGTACCTTCTTCCATTAATCCTTGAATCTGTTCATCTTTCTCTTTTAAAAGGTCTGCAGTTTCACTACTATTTAATCTAGTAGCAAGTTCTTCTTTCATATTTTTTATTTCCTAATTTAAAATTAAAAAATAAAATATAATCAGTGACTAAAATGAAGAAAGTATGTTACCATTTTCCTCCAGACTGAAAAAGCCATACTCACATACTCATAAATAAATCTATAAATATTGCTCAGTTAACTTACTGCTTTGGTTATTAAGACTAAGAGCTTTAAATATTGCACATAAAACACACATTCAGATATATCAGCAGGTCTTAATATGGAAATGGAAATGAAAATAAGTTAATTTTTGCTACCTTTCTTCAGAATGTATATGTTCCATAGGTTAAGCATTACATTTAGAACAATAGTACCTAGAGACAGATAGGTTTGTTGATTAGAAAGTAGTTTCACATGATTGTTAAAGCCAGAAATGAATTATTAAATCAAGCTTTAATTTATTCTCCTTTCTGTAGCAATCCACATGGGAAAATTATAAATTACTATTCACTTTGGCAAAGAAATAGGAAAACAACATAATTGAGAAAGGCCAAAAGCAGAGACAAAGCTATCAGTAACAGTCAGGACCTGAGCTATCTTACTTAGTTATTAGCAATTTCTAAAATAGGTAACTATCCCAAATTAGAAACATTAAAACAACAGATTGTAACCAGGAATGACTTTGCTCCATGATGACATTTTGTAAAAGCTAGCAGCTGAGGTGGGAGAGGGTAGTACTGGAATGTAATGGGTAGAGGCCAGGGATGCTGTTAAACATTCTACAACAAACAAAAAGAACAAACCCAGGGCTGGGAAGGTAGCTTAGTGGTAGAGTGCTTGCCTTGCATGCCTGAGACCCTGGGTTCAATTCCTCAGCATCACATAAGCAAAAAGAAAAAAGCCGGAAGTGGCGCTGTGGCTCAAGTGGTAGAGTGCTAGCCTTGAGCTGAAGAGCT
>NW_012269130.1:10361-10842 GCF_000151885.1 Dipodomys ordii
GGCGGCCTCCCCCGGGCCCCAGACGGCCCCCCTCGGCTCGGCCCTCAGCGGGGTCGGAGCGCGCGCGTGCGCATGCGCCGGCTTCGTCCACGTACACAACCACCAGATCCGGGAGCCCAGAGTTCCGTCCGCACGGGAGAACAAGGGACGGAACGCGGACGTCACATCCGGGCGGCCGCGGTGCCCTCGGTGACGGAGCGAAGCGGTTCGGTTCCCACCGGGAAGATTCGAGTTCAGAGCCGCTCTCAGCCTGAGAGGGCCACGGCGGCGGAGCCATGCGCGGCTGCGGCTGCGTGTCGGCCGCTCGGAGCCCGCGCTGCGCCCGCCATGACTCCCGACAAAGGCAGTGGTGGGCCCGGCGTTTCCCTCCGCACTCCGGTCCGAGTGTCTTCTCACCGATACTTAACCAGCTTGCGGAGACGAGGACGCCGCGCCTCACCCCTGGGACTGCTGCCAGGGCCGGGCCGCCCACACCGGCCGG
>NW_012269131.1:0-2450 GCF_000151885.1 Dipodomys ordii
AAGTGGTAGAGTGCTAGCCTTGAGCTGAAGAGCTGAGGGACAGTGCCCAGGCCCAGAGTTCAGGCCCCATGACTGGACCCAAAAAAAAAAAAGAAAGAAAAATATTTAACTTGTACATGAATGTGACTGCATACAGCCTTCCTGGGAATCAATTTTTCCAAGGTATAATATGATTAACTTGTGTATGTGTGTGTGTGTGAGAGAGAGAGAGAGAGAGAGAGCGTGTGTGTGCACGTACCAGTCCCAAGGCTTGAACTCAGGGTCTGGGCACTGTCCCTGAGCTTTTCTGTTCAAGGATAACACTGTACCACTTACACTGCAGTTCTACTTCCGCATTTCTGTGGGGTGGTGGGAGACATATTGGAGATAAGAGTCTCATGGACTTTTCTGCCCAGACTGGCTTCTAACCCCATTCCTCAGCCTCCTGAGTAACTAGGATTACAGGCGTGAGCCATCAACACCCAGCTATGATTAACATCTTTTTCCATTTTTGTCAGGGTAAAAAAGATCCTAAGTCACTAAAAGTGATAACAAAAAAAAAAGGCTCTCCCCAATTTCACAAGACCAACTAAAGAAATTCCACTGGTCACTTGTTGGTTTTCTAAGTAGCTAGCTGTTCCCTTAACACTCCACATAAAATATAAAATTTGGAACTTTACCCATTACACCATCAGGAAACTAGATAAAAGTAATTTAAATACTTGTACAAAAGGTTTTCAATTCACCATCTATTTATGAGCTAAATGCATCTTGATCAATTTCACCCCTCCCATCATCCTCCCCTACCATGTGGATGTATTTTGAAAGGTACTAATGCTAACTAGAAGTAAAGGACCAATACTATTTTCACTCTGTCAGTAATCAAATGTGAACTATCAGCTGGGTGCTGCTGGCTTGCACCTGTAATCCTTGCTATTCAGGAGGCAGAGATCTGAGGATCACAGTTCTAATCCAGCCCAGGCAGGAAAGTCTGTGAAGCTTTCACCTCCAATTGCCCACCTGAAGACAGGAAGTAGAACTGTAGCTCAAAATGGTAGAGTGCTAGCCTTGAGCAAAAAAAAAAAAAAATTCAGTGACAACACCCAGGCCCTGAGTTCAAGCTCCACACACAACAACAACAAAAAAAGTTAATCTTCACCTGCAGAGTAATTTTTTTTCTGTCAACCTCATTTAAGGAGTTTAATTGCTTGTACAGAATTTACTCAGTCAAGAGGAGTGATGAATCAGAACTCAGTCATTCAACCCAGTGTTTTCTTTCATACTTTTCTTTTCTTTCTTTCTTTTGTCCCTTTTATTTAACTTTCAGCCTTAACTACAAGTGCAAGCTAAGTCTGGAAGTAAAGTAAGAATTACCACTTTCCCCAGACCGGCTGAATGAATTTCTACTTTTGATCCCTCATCAAAGAATCTTCTTAAGAACCTCATCTCATGATGGCTCCTGGTATTTTCTTCGACTTCCAGAAGTCTGGCTTCCAACACATATGAATCACTGGGGAGGCTCAGCCTTCATCTGTATTTCACAGGGTTTTCTGCTCACATCGTTTAGTCACAAAAGGATTAAATATTTCCATGAATGGAAATTGCATAATGGACAAGTGTGAAGCGGCCAGCTCTTTCTTGGCTTACCATTTTTGGAGCAATTATTGCACACTGAATATGAAGCCGAGATGGCAGGTGAAATATTGATGATATTAAGTCTCTGTTGAAAACACTGAATTTGATAGACAGATGGCATTTCTACCCATGTCAATATTCACTGTCCTGTGAACCTCTAACCCTCCTTCAGTACCTTCTAGCACTGACACAGAGGGCTTTCCTGGGACACAAATCCTCCTTACTGATATTCCTCTGGAATTACAGGATTTCTGAGCTAGAAAAGATCTATGAAAGCCCTCATCGCTACAAATCTTCTTTGATAATAAACAAGATAGAGATAAATGGCAGGTCTATTTTCCTCAACTTCCAGGCAACCTGAAGGGATGGAGTCCAAAGTCACTATTGTAAGCTTGATGTGTTCACTTTAATCCAATTCTCTGCCTACCACTGACACTGCCTTTGATTTCAGGGTGAGCCGAAGGATATGTCAAATTCATCTCAGCAAGCAGTCTTCTTACTTAAACAGTATTCTAGAGGATTGCTTGGTCTAGTTAGTTCTATCTAGTATGAAAATAATGTGTAAGAGCCTGTTTGGTTTACTTAGAGGAGGACCCTTCTCCAGAGACTATATCTTGTGGTTTGAAGTCCCTGGCTCAGAAGGTTGTAAAGGGATGGAAAAGATATGCATGAGTCTGTGTGAGTGTATGCCTCTGTGTGTGTGTGTGTGTGTGTGTGTGTGTGTGTGTGTGTGTGTGTGTGTGAGAGAGAGAGAGAGAGGGAGGGAGGGAGGGAGGGAGGGAGAGGGGCCCATCGCTGTTTAATTTTCCCAATTGGCACTTATAAAGTTAATCATT
>NW_012269131.1:4501-5688 GCF_000151885.1 Dipodomys ordii
AAGAGATATTAAAGAGATAATTAGGAGCAGGACTCCAGGGAAGCCCGAAGGCGGGGGGAGGGGGAGAGGTGGGGGAGGGGGAGAGGGAGGGAGAGGAGGGGGAGGAGGGGAGAGATTGGAACAAAGAACAAGATAATCCTTCATATTTCACTGTGCTATGCCTCCTCCCCAGAAGCTTTGAGGTGAGCAAATTTGACTGTGATCTCTTTGTGTGTGAGAGAGAGAGAGAGAGAGAAAGAGACAGAGACTGAGGATTGAACTCAGGGCCTCATGCATGCTAGTCAACTGCTCTACCACTTAAGCCATTCTCCAACCTTTAGTTCTTTTCATTTTCCCTCTGAGATAGGGTCTCTTGCTATTTTTCCTTGGGCTGGTCTCACACCAGTGATCCTCTTGCCTTTGTCTCCTGAGTAGGAGATTACAGATGTGTGCCATCATGCCTCATCTAGATTTACCAAACACTGCCTGAAGTGCAGTCAAGTTACTAGGTGAGACATGACCATATTTTTATCATTTTTATAAAGATCAGAACCAATATGCTTCCCAACTATTCCTGGCATGTGTAAAAATGTAGAAGTCTAAGTTTAAATAGAATATTACTTTTGCTAGCTATTAGATGCACCTCTCACTTTCACTTCAAAACTTGATAGAGCAAGACTAGCAACTTTTAAATGTAGCTCATGTACAATGTTTACGGTATGTAAATGTGTGATCATAGGACCAAGGACTGAAAAATTAAAAGAAATTAAAACAGTAGATTGGAGTAAGGTTTTTTTCTTTTTCCCTTTTCCCTTTCTCTTTTTCCCTTTCAGGTTTTTACTGGATTTCTAATAAGAAACAGAGACAAAGAAAGGAAGAAGTGATGTCTTTTAAAAATATGAGTAGGGAAAAAAAATATGAGTAGGGGCTGGGAAGGTGGCTCAGTGGTAGAGTGCTTACCTTACATTCATGAGGCCCTGGGTTCAATTTCTCAGTACCACATAAGCAGAAAAGGCTGGAAGTGGTGCTGTGGCTCAAGTGGTAGAGCACTAGCCTTGAGCTGAAGAGCCCAGGAACAGCGCCTGGGCCCAGATTTCAGGCCCCACAACTGACAAAAAAAAAAAAATTCAGTGACAACACCCAGGCCCTGAGTTCAAGCTCCACACACAACAACACAAAAAAAGTTAATCTTCACCTGCAGAGTAATT
>NW_012269132.1:0-377 GCF_000151885.1 Dipodomys ordii
ACAATGCTTGATAAGAAATGTACTCATTATCTTGCCCATGTAATTGTAACCCCTCTGTACAGTATTTTCACAATAAAAAAATAAAAATTAAAAAACTTCAATGAAGACAAATTGCAATAAAGTCTACCCTTAAGAAAAAAAAAGAAAAAAGAAAATGTGGTGTTCAGTAGAAGGAGGCTTCCTGCTTGAGAAGAAAGAAGATTGCATCCAGTCTTGCCTGAATTTCTAGCTGCTGACTTGTTCTACACTTTGGAATCTAGCCCCTGTAATTGTAGGCACCATTCTTTGAAATTTATGTCTCTCCTCCTCTCTACTCAGTTGGCTTTTCCTTCCTCCCTCCCTCCCTCCCTCCCTCCCTTCCTTCCTTCCTTCCTTCC
>NW_012269132.1:427-2427 GCF_000151885.1 Dipodomys ordii
CTTCCTTCCTTCCTTCCTTCCCTCCCTCCCTCCCTCTCTCCTTTCCTTCCTTCCTTCCTTCCTTCCCTCCCTCTCTCCCTCCCTCCCTCTCTCCTTTCCTTCCTTCCTTCCTTCCTTCCTTCCTTCCTTCCTTCCTTCCTTCCTTCTTTTGCTTGCTTGTGACTGAACTTAGGGCTTGTTCTTGCTAGGCAAGCACTGTTTAAAAAACAATTATTGTTATTATAAAGTTGATTACCTAACCATTTCATAGGTCAGGTTATGAGCACATTACTTTTTAGACAGTGTCACCCTTTCCTTAGTTCTCTCCCAATGCTTGCCTACAAGTTATATAGTTTATTTTCAACATAATTTCTACTGAGTACCACTGCTGCATTTGTTCACCCTATATCCCTCCATTTTTGTGCTCCCTCTTACCCTTCCAAAGATGGACAAGAAACAAACAAGACACAAAAAGAGAAAAAGAAAAAAAATCTCTCTTGTTTCCATTTCCTGGGAGAACCACTTTTTTAAAATCTGTATGTGAGTTTTCCTATTTGTTCTTTTTTTTTTCCTTTCCTGGAAAGCTCTGACCAATCTCCAATCCTTTGCTATTTCAGGTTACCCTATCTTTTCTCAGAGGTCTTTCCATGAAAGAGTTAAGGTCTAGCACCCAGAATTCTGGCCAGACAAGGGTGATCTCCAAGTCAACATTTTGAGGGAGGAATAGAAGGGTGAAGCCCTCCTAAGTAGTGCTTTCTATCATCCCAGTCCTGACATTCCTTTCCTTCTATGTTAAGAGGGTTTCTTTTCTCTTGTTCTTTCTTTCTTTTCTTTTTCTGCAAAAGAAATTGTGCCACTGATAAACATTAGCTATGGGAAGGTTTTCTTTCAACTCAAAGGAAAGAACAAGATAATTTCCCCTGGTTCAAGAAAATCAGAGTAGAATAAAGCTCCTTGAAATATGAGCTTGATAAAAATAATATTGTCAGTATGAAATAAAAATGAGAACTTGGAGACAGCTTCATTCTAACTTACTTGATCATATATAATAAAGCCCACAGAATTGGGTTGGGGGAGGGATTTGAGTGTGCTGAATTGAATCAAGTTGAGTTCTTAGCTCAGGAGTATAGCTTCCTCTGGTAGTATGTCAGTCAGCCCTCTGTCCCTATAACAAATATCTAAGCTAAGCTACTTACAAAGAGAAAAGGTTTATTCTGGCTCATGGTTTTGGAGGTTCCAGAGTACAGTTGGTTGGCCCTATTGCTTTTGGGCTTGTGATGAGACAGAACATCAAGGCAGAAGTGTGTGGCAGAGGAAAAAAACAGTCGCTTCACAGATAGGGAGGGATAGGAAAATGAAGAAACCAGTGTCTCCTACGTCCTTTAAGGGCACAGCCCTAGTGACCTAAAACTTAACATCTCCAGTAGACACTCCCTCTTAAAGTAACATGCTGGGGACTACACCTTTCACACAGGAGGCTTTGGGGGACATTCCACATCTGAACTACAGCAGGAAGTTTGAAGGTTGAAACTGTCACTTTGACAGTAACTGTTTTGCTGATCACAGAGGTCAGGGTGAACAAAGGAAGCTGCTAGGCCTTCTGGTTGGAAACAAGTCTCAATTCAGGTTAGCTTTGGTTCTTTTCATCCCACAAACAACAACAACAAAAATCATGACTAATGTTGTGAGCAGAGTCAGTTCCTAGAATACAGATTGTTTATACAGATAAATCTGGAGTAACCAGAATATTGTAGTTCACCAGTTTAGTAAGGCCACATTTCTTGTAAGGATGAAACTACAGTCTTTCTGAGGGCCTCTAGAGTTTAGACTGGAAGTTCAGTATCTGGGAAGGGGTCCTCCTACAGTTTCTTGGCATTGTCATGAATGCTAATTTATTCTACATGTTCATTTGGGTCTTTGACACCTAGTCATTGCTCTGCATTGCTCAATTTTCTTTCCTTCTATCATGAAAATTTCCAGGTTACATGTTCACTTTCCTTCCTTCCTTCCTTCCTTCCTTC
>NW_012269133.1:0-1488 GCF_000151885.1 Dipodomys ordii
CTGGCTGGGCCAGACTAGGTACACCAGCCAGCCTTCAGGAGGTGCTGGCTGGGCCAGACTAGGTACACCAGCCAGCCTTCAGGAGGTGCTGGCTGTGTCTGACGGGGCTTCATTTCTTCCCCAGCTGATACCGTCTGTGTTCCCGGGGCTGAGGCTTCTCTGAGACAGCATTTCCCATGTGTAGCCGGGCCCAGGCTGGGCCTGAGAACTGATCACGTCAATCTCCACTCACCACGTCGCAGCACCTCCCTCCCCAGGGGCCTGGGTACTGCAGCAGGGAGTGTGCTTGGGAGAACTCACATCTGAGAAGCTCTGGATAATTTCAACGCTGCTCACATTCTCATCCCACTTCTCCCGCAGGCCCCCCTCGCCGGGCTTCAGGCACTGCCACACCTGCTGCGGTGACCCGGACAGAACCCCCTCTCCTCGGTACCTGCAGGGCAAAAGGGAATTTGGTGCCCCAGGCACCCATCAAACCGGTTTACCTGGGGTTCTGTCTGAACTGTGCAGCTGTCCCGGCTCCTGCGCCAGCAGAGCAGGGGCCGCCATACCCGAACCCACCTCCCTGGCTGCAGACACAGAGTGCCATACGCTTTGACATTATGCTTTCTGGAAGTGATTTTAAACCAGAAGATCATGGCCAGTTGATCACAGGGACCAGAGCTGATCTTTGAAGAGCAAACCCATAGGCCCCAGCGGGAGGCAGCAGCTCCGCCAGGCTCTGGAGGAGGCATGGACTTACAGGTGCCCTGGGAACTCCACAGATGGCCTCCAGGACACTGTCACTGCATTCTGTCAAAAGGCACAGAACCGCAGCATTTCAGGGCTGGCAGGGCTCGGGGGACACCTGGCCCGGGACTTGTGCCTCAGGACGGGACCCAGGGTCTCGGGTCCGGGTCTGTCTAGGGGTTGGGGGTCTTGGTGCTGTGTCTGTCTAGGGGTCGGGGGTCTTGGTGCCGTGTCTGTCTAGGGGTCAGGGGTCTTGGTGCCGTGTCTGTCTAGGGGTCGGGGGTCTTGGTGCCGTGTCTGTCTAGGGGTCGGGGGTCTTGGTGCCGTGTCTGTCTAGGGGTCAGGGGTCTTGGTGCCGTGTCTGTCTAGGGGTCGGGGTCTTGGTGCCGTGTCTGTCTAGGGGTCGGGGGTCTTGGTGCCGTGTCTGTCTAGGGGTCGGGGGTCTTGGTGCTGTGTCTGTCTAGGGGTCGGGGGTCTTGGTGCTGTGTCTGTCTAGGGGTCAGGGGTCTTGGTGCTGTGTCTGTCTAGGGGCTTGGGGTCTCCAAGGCTGTGCCTAGCCCACTGGGGTCTGGTCCACCTTGCTTGATGGCTGAGGTCTGGGGGTCCCTCGGGTGGTCTCTGGCAGGGGTGGCTCTGATGGCTGAGGTCTGGGGACCCCTCGGGTGGTCTCTGGCAGGGGTGGTGGCTCTGATGGCTAAGGTCTGGGGGTCCCTCGGGTGGTCTCTGGCAGGGGTGGCTCTGATGGCTGCGGTCTGGGGG
>NW_012269134.1:0-2298 GCF_000151885.1 Dipodomys ordii
AAAAAAAAAAGCAAGTGGAGGTGTGGCTCAAATATTACAGTACCAGTTTTGAGCAAAAGTGCAACAAAAGCACCAGGCCCTGAGTTCACACATCACACTGTTAATATTTGAAAAATTATCATAGCCCTAGAAAATACTCTTGATTCTTCCAAATTCCAAGTCCAATAGAAGAATATCAGTAGCATTTAAAGACCAAAGTACAAGTTATAGCAGAGCTTTCTGGACAAACTCATAGGTGACCAACTGCATGAACTGATGTAAGCGAGCATTCAGATTTCATAAGAGAAAATCCAAACAAATAACTGAACATTCAGTGAATTTAATTAGTAGAACTCTAACTGGCCAAAGATTCCACATAAGCCAAGAGCAAGAATCCAGATGAAATCTTAACCAACTATTGGGAAGAACTAAAAATATTTATATTAATATTAAAAAATTGATTTAACACATATTGTAAGCATGGCTAAACTTTGATGGAAAATTGGTAGTTTCTTTTTAAAATGCTTGTGTAACTACAAGTTTTGTTTTAAAGAAAAATAGCCACAAAAAAACTAAACAATAGTTGATACATTCAGAATGGGAAATTCAAGCAGCTATTTAAAAATGTAATTATGTTGCATGTACAAAGAAAAGGCACAGTGACTCCCACCTTCCCCCCTTTATTAGTTATGAGTTGGAAACAATGACTATGCCAATTAAAAACCTTTCTGCAAAAAATACAACACATAAAGCAACATTTTGAGCTCAAAACAATGCATAAAGTCAAGGTCACAAACCTACTTTCAACTAACTGGGAACAAACCTAAAAACAGCACCGTTCCAGGCTCTAAAGAAGTTAAAGAATATTTGTGACCTGACACTACATATTACCTTGATGCTCTTTACCTGAGCAGACAGGTAAGTGCTAAGTTTTTCCCACTGAAGTATTCTGGCAAATGTTACTTGCATTAATCTCTGTGAGGAGGAGGTTAAGTTTAAAAATAGATCCCTTAAAGTGCTAAAGGCACCCTCCTCATATAGACTTCCAGATTGTAGAACTACAGACAGATCTAATTTGGTTATCTAAATAATAAACTGCTTTCCTAGGGCAGTTTTATAGACATCCGAGACAATACACTATTCTGACCACACAGGTCTGGGCTGCTCATGAAGGTTCTATGTTAACATATTACTAGCACAAGCAATCTATTAAGTTTATACAACCAAATGCTGTCAATAGCATGGTGTCCTCAAGTTCTTAGAATCTGAGGACAGCAAGACATGCAGTACTCCTATCAAAATCCAGACTCTCGGGGTCCTTATGGGGAAGGAAGAGGATTTTAATAGGTTTTCCAGGTAGTCAGGGTATCTCTTGATTCTACACCTAAATGGACAAATGATAATTTCTGAAAGGTGCAATCTGAAAACACATCAGAGACACACAGCAGTAAATCCAATGCTCTTGCTTATACTTATTACACTGTAGGACTTTAGAGCAGCATATACACTGGTCACTTGTAAAACACTGATTCATCCAAGTTACACAGATTTCCCAAGTGCTCACACATTTCCTTACACAGTACAAAAACTACAGCCACTAGTATTACTGATTTTACCTGATAAGTCTATATTGAGAAGCTATCAAACTTATAATACACATCTTCCAAATCCTTAACTTTTGATTTTGAAAGTTCTAGTTTTATCATGAACAAAAAAAAAATAGTGGCCAATAAGGCAGATTTCTTGTTTGAGAAAGTGAACACCACATATCCACGCCTGAGTTTCAGTTTCTAAGACAGAACCAAAAACTGAAAATCATGGAAAAACAGTCAGTTAGAAACAGGAAGAACAGCACCAGCCCTCTTCCTCCAGACAGTTACCATACCTTTTCCATTCTCTTGCAGAATATTCAACACAATCTCAATAAATGTAACTAACTGAATTACATTAGTCATGAAAATGATTTAATTATTAAATGAGAATTAGAAACGGCTCTTCCTGAATCACTCAGAGCATGAATGTTAATGAGGGATAAGGTGAGCACTGGCACTGTCTAGTGCCACCTTCTGGAATCACACTGGGATGGAGGCAGGTTTACCTACCCGGCCTTTTCACCATTGCAGCAAATGCCAGCACAGTGAAAAGGCAAATACCACTGTTGTCAAGAAACTAGTTTGCCTTCACACACTTTTTCACTGAGTTCAGGGGTTGTTGGACCAGACACAGGCAAGACATTGGACTTAAGAACCTTGTTGAAGCCGGGCGCTGGTGGCTCACGCCTGTAATCCTAGCTACTCAGGAGGCTGAGATCTGAGGATC
>NW_012269134.1:5213-6214 GCF_000151885.1 Dipodomys ordii
AAGGGTAAACAAAAGGAGGCTGCAATGCTTGGTAAGAAATGTACGCATTATCCTGCCCATGTAATTGTAACCCCTCTGTACAGTATCTTCACAAATAAAATTAAAAAAAAGACCTAAATGGCAAGATTGAGAATAAAGGCTTCTTCATTACCCCCCCCCCAAAAAAAAGAACTCAGAAGTAGTTAATGTTAGACTACTTCCTAAGATATCTTTGGGAATTAACAAGATTTAGAGTACGAGAAACAATAGCAATCACTTAATCCAGTCCTATCACAGTTTATGTCTAAACAGACAAGAAACCAGAATACTTATTCAAAGCAATGTACACTAAAAGTCTTGGAGCAGGGCCTCTTAATCTCTTGGTGTACTACAGTTATAAAGACTATCAATAAGGCCATGATTGCCAACACATCTTTATCATCCTACTTTTCATCCTTTCCAAATCTAGTCACAGTGACAATCCTTTGACAAGTATCCAGTACCTAATATGTGCCAGGCATTATTGAAACACCCAGTTTATACAAGGTGTTCTGCACAAAGCACAAAGATAAATTAGTGCAATACCAGACTTATTGTTTAATAGAAGAGGTTTGGGGTACTGACTAGAGCATAAAACGAAGTGCTATAAAGGAAGATGTGAGGTATGAGTAGGATTCTGACAAAAATAAGTGTAGAATATCAGATATATCAAGATGAGAACAGCAAAAACAAAGAAAGCTCCAGAGAGTATAGATAGATAGGACTTGCTTGAAGAACCATCCATTTAGTTGGATCATTAGCCATAGTAGTAAATAAACTTACATAAAATGAGGAACCATATTAAAGAGATGTTGCATATTCTAGGCCAAATTATTCAAATTTAGTTTTTATCTAGTCAATAGTGATCCATTGAAGATTTCTTAAAAAAAATGACAAAACCAAGATTACATTAACTTGAAAATACAATGTAGGATTAAAAAAAAAAGGGAGGAGCGCTGGGAAGGTGGCTCAGTGGTAGAGCG
>NW_012269135.1:0-5714 GCF_000151885.1 Dipodomys ordii
CTCAGCACCACATAAGCAAAAAGAAAAAAGCCAGAAGTGGTGCTGTGGCTCAAGTGGTAGAGCGCTAGCCTTGAGCTGAAGAGCTGAGGGATAGCGCCCAGGCCCAGAGATCAGGCCCCACGACTGGACCCAAAAAATACAAAAAAAAAAAAATTATTGAATTACCAAAGATTGACTAGAGACCCAAGGGAATCTTGCCATTACCAAAATGACACCAGTAGCCTTGCCTCATCCAGGTCTTATATAAAACTATGCTGTTGCGAAGAGCATTCCAGCTAAAGGAGGGATATCTGTAGACATGGAAGTCATTGGTATAGAATTGGGACTTAAAATACCAAGGATGTATGACCTCTTTTAGTAAGATCACTTAAGAAGAAGGGAAAGAGAAATGTCAGTGGTAAGCTGGACAGTGGCCCACTTTAAGGTAGTCTACCACTGTTAGGCTGAAGAAAAGAAGACCTAGGCAAAGAGTTTGAGCCTAGAAGTGTGATCTCTTGGTAATCAAATGAAGAATGAGCCATGAAAGAATCTATAAACTGAACGTCATTAAAATGAAAATGTTTTGCTCCATGGAAAACAAACTGTCCAGCCAAGCATGGCGGCATACACTTGTAATCTGGCTGTTGGAGAGGTAGTGGTAGGAGAGTCACAATCTGAGATCAGCTTACAAAAAGCACATGACTCCATCTGTAAAACAAAGCAAATGTAAACAGTTTAAGAGTTTCTTGCTGGAAAATTAGGCAACTTGTTGCCCTCACCCTTCTCTTCCCAGCCCTACCTCCAAGATGCAGGGCATCTCCTCTATGGGGATGGATGTAGGGTGAGCCTCAGGCTGAGGAGTGCACACTAATGGAGAATGTCTGATGTCAAGAGGACAGGCCTGTGGAGAGCCAAACAAGATCTTGGAAGTGGGAGGCTTAAGGCAGAGAGAATTGGAATATTCTGCAGACCCAGGCTTTGCAGAGGCCTGTTCTCTCTCACTTAGTCCTGTATACTCTACTCCCGTGGCCTTTGTAACCCTACAGAGAAAAGGGTTGGTTCTTTGATTTTATGTAGTTTTCTTACATTATTCATCCATTTGAGTGACCCACATGCTTTTTTTTTTTTTGTCTTCTTTGAGTCTGGAGCTTCCCAGGATTTTATCCCACCTGACAGTCTTTTTTCCTTGTTTGTATTGCAAGTTTTCAACCAGTCCTTCCTCTCATCTGATTTTGTTTAATTTCTATCTTTAAGGAATTTCTCAGTGTTTTAGTCTACTAATGTCATTCTTTATTTTCTGGAGTTGTTTTGATTTGGTCTTTTTCCCCTAAAACCATACATCTTTAAATTCAAATTACAAGAAATGTTAAGTATAAAGTTGAGACATGGACTACATGTGTTTTAAGCTTTCTCTAATTTTGTTTTTATTGGGTTTTTCTACTGATAGATGAAATTTGATTACCTATATGAAAATTATCTGTAGTGTTTCCACCAGCTCCATGGAACATGGCCACATTTATTCTTATGAATATTTCTCTTTTTTAGATTTATTTATTTATTTATTTGGTTATCTATTTATTTAGTGAGTTGGTTAGTTAGTGCCAGTCCTAGGGCTAGAACTCAGGGCCTGGGCACTGTTCCTGAGTTTCTTTTGCTCAAGGCTGTCACTCTACCACTTGAGCCACAGCTCCACTTCAGGCTTTTTTAGTAATTAATTGGAAATGAATCTCATGGACTTTCCTGCCAATGCTGGCATCAAACTTCAAGACTTCACCCCAAGATTCTCAAATCTCAGTCTCTTAAGTAGCTAGGATTACAGGCATGAGTCACTGTTTATAAATATTTATTGTATATTCATAGTAAGTGAAATCTTAAGCTAGGTACTTAAATACCGATGCCTAAAGGAAAGAGCTAATAGTTAAAACTACCACTTACAAAATGTAAAACCTTTCATCATTGACACCATATTTTAAGTATTTTATGCATTTCACTGTATTTTAAAATTACACAGTTGCTTTGGTTCTAGAGAGTCTTAGTCTATACTGGTCATTGTAGGTGGGTAGGGCCTGATTGTGGCTCAGGTTCCCTCAGACTCTCTGTCCTTCCTTGTAGTATGTTCTTTCTGATGTTAGACCAAACAGCAGGGAAAACTTGTCCATCTGGTAACCATTACCTGTGGATGTACAGCTTGTCTGTGTCTTCTGGAAGTTGACTTCATGTTAAACAAAGGAAGCTGATCAAAAACAGCTGGAAAACCTTTGCTTAGTTCATGTTTTATACAGTCAGCATTAGGTTACATTCATATGACTGCATGTCTGCAGTTTAAAAAAAGGTAAATCTTTTCCTTTTATTAACATTAGTGTAATCCTTATTTTATAGTTAACACAATTTTAATTGTTTCCCTGCTTAGCAGGAAAACTTAATGCCATTGACATCACTATGTATGTATTTCATACACCTTGGAAAAATAATGGCCCATTTATTGACTATATGTGCCACTGTTCATATATTTTGGATGCAGTCAAAATAAAAACAGTAGGTTGAAATATAATTTTCTAATTTAAAATTATAAGGTTAGTAAATGTAGGAACTTGCCAACTAAACAGGTAACAAACCATTAAATGTATTATGTGAACTAATTATATAGATATTGAAAATTACTGTAGTAATACTCCCCTTGACACATGGCATTTATTATAATCCTAGGTACACACAAACAGCAATTTTAGATGATTATTATTTATGATAAGAAATGGCACAAAATTTTAACTCAAGAAAACTCCTTTTTCTTAATGAATTTAGAAAAACAGTGAACCTCGGAAGAATTAGTAATTCATCTAGGGCAGTGTCTTTATCTGCTGGAACATTGTGTATGTTAAATGCCAATCATTTCTTCTGCCTGGAACTCGGCAGTTATTTAAAGAACAGTGTTGCAATCCTCACATGAATTTCTAACTGAATACAATTGGGAAAGCTTTGTAACACTAGTACCACAGTACTGGGGATTTGCTAGCATGAGATGGAATTCTGTGAGGAGAAAATGCTCCAGATAATGTAATGACTCAGGCATACCAGTCTAAGCAGAAAACAGTAAGTGTTTCTCTCCCTCCAGATATTTTTATATTCAGTGGTTGTTTTACAAATGATTAGCATTGTTTTGATGGAAATGTTCTAGTCTAGAAAAAGTGTTGCTCACAAATTCCATATAGGCAGAAAAGCCAAGGACAGTTCTGATTCTTTGACTACAGTAATGTCCAGCCAGACCATCTCTAGTATTATGGCTCTTCTTTATAAAGGTGCTTTCTCAGGCCTTAGTAAGCCACCAGACTTCAGGAAGACTTTCTCAAGTGCTTTCGCAAGCACACACATGGCAGGGGGCAGGGGGACTGAAAGCAAGGAAATAATTCTCAAAATTCATATTGTAATACAGTGACAGTTCTTTTTAAAACTATATGAGATTGGTGGCTCCCAACTATAATCCTACCTACTCAGGAAACTGAGATCTGAGGATCAAGGTTCAACGGGAACTCAGGCAAGAAAGTCCACGAAACTATGGCTCATCCTTGAGCAAAAAAGCTAAGGCCCTGAGTTCAAGCCCCAATACTGACACAAGAAAACAACACCACCAAAACCCGGTATCTGAATGGGAGTTGCTCCGGTTGTAATGTGTTCTCTACATATGCATGAGGCTGTGAGTGGGACCTTAGCATTGAAAAAATAATAATAAAAGTAGGGTATCTTTTTGCTAAAAAGGCTACTAACCATGTTATCTTCTGAGAAATGACCAGGGAGATTCAAGTCATACATAGTATTGTGTTACAAAATTTAAGGTAAATTAATACGCACATTTTAACACAAAATAGAATAGATAGCACATACTTGGAATACAGTAGCTATATATTTGTTCATTACACTTGGTGCAGGAAGACCTAATTATATTTAATGCTTTGTTTTAGACTCTAATATGTATATACAGTGTTATGACATATATATTATTTGTATGCATAAAATTAATACACAATACAGATTTTAGACAATATATACTCTCATGAAACTTTTCCCAGCAAGGAATAACATTTCTATTACTTTAGAAAGTTCTTGGGTTGGGGGTGCCCTTGCACTCATTGGAGAGCGCCTGCCTAGCAAAGGCTCAGTAACATCTCTTATTTTTAAAGCAATAGAGATAAAGCTCCTTTGATTTTATTGCTTTACGCTTGAAGATGCTTTTCTTAGGTTTTGGTTAACTATCAAGCTTCAACTACTATTAAAACCAGCAGTCTTTGAGTAACATTTCAACAGTTTGGTCTTTAAGCATTACAGATTTCTTTTCTCTTCCATGGAAACATTCATAGATCAATTAATTCTGTTAGTATAGAGTGGAAGTATTATCTAACTTTTTTTTTAATAGTTGTTTCTGGCAGTACTGAGACGTGAACTCAGGGCCCTGTGCTTGATTGGCTAGTGTCTAGCACTTAAGCCATGCCTGCAGCCTGGTTTTTCCGCAGCTTACTTTGCTAATATATCTCCTTCATATGCTCATATAAAATAACAATTTTCTTTAAAGCATTTTTAAAATACAATTAAAATAAAAATCTCAACTCAGTTCTTCTCAGGCTACCTGAAGCGAGGATCTCGTTTTGTTTCTTCACTTTTCTGAAATACTGGAGACAATGTCTGCAGTGCTAGAGGATTATAACCATGGCCGAGCAATCTCATTTTCTTCTTAGATAAGACTGATCATAGTTTGTGTTCTAACTTTGGTCAGTATTGCTCAATATTTTGAGTACAACTCATAGGAAAACATTTTATCAGTTTAATTGACAGAATCTTGTTCTCTTATTGCTAAAATGGTGATCTCACTGTGGTTTTAGAGGTTTGATGACATACATGGTCTACATTGCCTAATTCCTCTAAAAGTGGAGATTTTGAGATCAGACTGCAAGTCATTATCATTTTAAAGCCACAGTCTCTCATCATAAGGCAGGGATAGTATCACTCTGACCTCAAAGCATTATCTGACACATTGTACTATGGGCAACATACAGTTTAACTCAATAGTCATTCCCATCCAGACCACTGTAGAGTGGTCATTAGCATTGCAGTTGTAGTTTGTGAAAGTGATAGGAGATAATCTTGTGGAGCTGGCTCTCAGAGACCATTGAGTCAAGTGCAATGCCAGAAGCCTATTTCTTTTGCTAGGTCTGAACATCAGAAATCTATCAAATTGAAAGAGGGTTGTCTAGAAGGTATTGAGGTTGGTCTTCAGTAACAAGCTATACAAAACTGAGGTCTTTCTCCCCAGGAAGCAGGATGAGCTGGGTTCTCCTCTGTGACTGTCATAGAGTGCGAGCCCAGAAGTACAAGGTTCTGAATTTAAACTAGAGTATCACTGAAAAAAAAAAAAGTGACTCATGCCTGTAATCCTAGTTATTCAGGAGTCTGAGATCTGAGTGTCATTATTCAGTGCTAGCCTAGGCAGGAAAGTTTGTGAGCCTTTTATCTGTAATAAGTGATCAGAAAAGCCAAAAGTGGAGCTGTGGTTCAAATGGTAAAGCACTAGCCTTGAGCAAAAGAAGCTCAGGGACAGTGCCCAAGACCTCATGTTCAAGCCCAGGACCAGCAAAAAAAAGGCAATAGGGCTGGGAAGTTGGCTCAGTGGTAGAGCGCTTGCCTTGCATGCTCGAGGCCCTGGGTTCGATTCCTCAGCACCACATAAGCAAAAAGAAAAAAGCCGG
>NW_012269135.1:9729-11173 GCF_000151885.1 Dipodomys ordii
GTGTGTGTGTGTGTGTGTGTGTGTGTGATGACAGGCATGAGCCTCTGTGTGTGGTGTATGTGTGTGTGTGTGTAAAACTTTTTTTTTTTTTTTTTGGATCGATTGTAGGGCTTGAACTCCGGGCCTGAACACTGTCCCTCAGCTCTTCATCTCAAGGCTAACGCTGTACCACTTGAGCTATAGCGCCACTTCTGGTTTATTGAAGATAAGAGTTTCATGGACTTTTCTTCCTGGGCTGGCTTTGAACCGTGATTCTCAGATCTCAGCCTCCTGAGTAACTAGGATTACCGGCGTGAGCCACCAGCGCCCAACTTTACATATATATAAAACTTGAGAAGGAGTTTCAAGCAGCTTGGCTTCGAACCATGGTCCTCTGGTGTCAGCATTGCAAGTAGGACTACAGTCAGAAGCTAACATGCCTGGCTTCTTTTTTTTTTTTTAATCATAAAACCTAATTCAAAGCGTTTATGCTATGCCGTAATCTGTATGTTTTAACATAAAAGTAATGTTTTAATTATTCTCTAATATTAATGTTAATATTATAATATGTTAATAGCTCTAATATAATGTTAATATTTCTGGGAGATGTGCTTCACATTCATCTCTTAACTTTACACCCTGATGCCTTCATACTGTGATATCTCCTGTAGAAGTCTATAATCATCTCATAACCCTCAGGAGTAGTAGTTACTATTATCCCTATTTCAAGTGAGAAATTTGGAGCTTAGAAAGATGTAGCTACTGAGTGCTGAGAATTTGCAGATACTTTTGCAATGTCCTGTTGGTAAAAGACTGAAAATGTTTAGATTTAAAAAGCAACAATGGCTGGATAGGTGACGGCATGCAATTTATATTTCTATGCATTTTTATGTTCTTCCTGGAAATGTCCTTGTAAGTGGTTTTTCTAGTCTGGAAAGTGCCATTACAATACATTAATTTTGATGTTTGTAAATAAGTGGCCAACATTATTGTGAGTTGACTATTGCATTGTACTCTGTCCTCATTTGGTCATTCTTATTTCTTCTTGATCAACCTCATGTCTTAGTTTCTCCTAGTCTCTAGTATCTGTGATCTGCTGTCCACCTACCTGATATGCTAGCCTCAACCACTCTCCCACAACTGAGTTCCTATTGAATGGCTAGAGGCCAATAATCTTTTAGGCCCCAGATCTCAGCTAAGGTGCCATGCCCTCATGGAGGTATTCCTTAGCACCTGTTGAGTATAGATGCCTTCCCTGTATCAACGAAGATTGTATGCATTATAGTCTAGAACATCGTAGAAAAGTGTAAATTTTGGGCTGGGAAGGTGACTCAGTGGTAGAGTGCTTGCCTTGCATGCCTGAGGCCCTGGTTTCGATTCCTCAGCACCACATAAGCAAAAAGAAAAAAGCCGGAAGTGGTGCTGTGGCTCAAGTGGTAGAGCGCTAGCCTTGAGCTGAAGAGCT
>NW_012269136.1:0-1056 GCF_000151885.1 Dipodomys ordii
CAACCGGCAAAAAAAAAAAAAAAAGAAGAAGAAGAAGAGTACTGACCTCAGCCTGGGGTCAAGGTAGTGCCATCTTGGGCCCAGTCCAGAGCTTCTCCCAAGTAGATAAAGCACTCCTGGGTGTGGAGGGAAGATCAGCCTCACCCCAAAGCTCCAAGGGAAGTGGGTGGGTGGTGGCCACGCCCTTCTCTTCTGTTGGACTCCTGGCTGGGCAGTTTGCCTAGTTGACTGCACCCACAATGCACTGCACACCTGTCATGGCCAGGCCAGAGGACAAGGGTGGGTCCTGTGAATCCGGAGTTCTCTTCTAGAAAAGCAACTCAGGACACATTCTCCCTGGGGGTGAGGGCTAATTTAGTTCTGTCCCTATGTGAGGTTGGACAGCAAGAGCAGATAGGTAAGGAGTCCAGAGCTGGTCAAAAGCTGAAGCTCTGAGTGGTTGCCAGGGAGGCTCCCAGAACGCTGCAACCTGTGAAGGCTGAAACCCAACCTGACTCAGTGAGACCCAGGTGTGGTCTGTTGACAAGTCAGAGTACGGCTGATTAGCTTGACCATGGGCTTTCTCACCGGCAGCCAGCTGTTTTTAACCTCTGCTTGCCTAGTTTGGAGCCGTCCTTTCTTCCTCTGCCTGGTTTAAAATCCTGTTCCCCCTGCTCAAGTCTGCTCAGCCGAGTTCTTCAAATGGATGTGCATTCCCTTTTGGGATAAGGAAAATGAGAAAGAGATTGTGTTACGTGCCCTGAATTGTTCACTTTATGTTTTGCTTGACTCAGGGCCTGCGTGCTGTCTGTGAACTTTCTCTTGCTCAAGGCTCGTGTTCTACCACGTGAGCAACAGCTCCACTCGAGTTCCTGAGTTCAAGCCCCAGGACCAGTACAACATGGCTTTGTGGTACTTTTCTGAGAATGTGTCCTTTTTCTTCTATTTCAGCAGTATTAAGTTTTTTAAAAAATTATTTCATTGGGGGGCTGGGAAGGTGGCTCAGTGGTAGAGCGCTTGCCTTGCATGCCTGAGGCCCTGGGTTCGATTCCTCAGCACCACATAAGCAAAAAGAAA
>NW_012269136.1:3926-5911 GCF_000151885.1 Dipodomys ordii
AGATAGGAGGCTCACGGACTTTCCTGCCCAGGCTGGCTTTGAACTGCGATCCTCAGATCTCAGCCTCCTGAGTAGCTAGGATTACAGGCGTGAGCCACAGGCGCTGGCTGAGGATTATTTCTTATGAAGAAACTTCATTTTATTGCCTAAAAAAGAAAATGAGAAGAACATTTTCATCAGGCCAGTTCAATTTTTTTTTTTTATTTAGAGAATAGTTTATTAGCTTCTGTAATCAAACTCACGTAGATGAGACCTTACATATTTAATACAGTGCGTTTACCCCTGTACAATTTTTTTTTTTAGGCCAGTTCAATTTTGCCCTTGCCATCTGCATATGGTATGGATAGCAGGCCCCAGGGCACCCTGCGCTACGCGGGCTCTAACTCAGACTAAAGGAGGAGGAAGGATGGCTTCACTATGATAACAGCATTCGAACACAGGGCACAGGTTCCACGGCCCATGGCCGATGGGAAGGCCCCTCCTCACCCATCTGGGGCCTCGATCTCTCCAATCTTCCCTCTGACTTTCTCCCCCATCCTCCCTTTCCCAGTGAGAGCCTTTAGAAAAGTTTTTTTTAGCATGTTAACTGTACAGACAGGTTTTATTGTGATATTTACATATATGCATATAATGTACTTTGCTCAAAAATTTCCTCCTATATTATTATTTTTCTTCTTTTTTTTGGCCTTGTACTGGGGCTTGAACTCAGGGCTTGGGCCCTGTCTCTGAACTTTCATGCTCAAGGCTAGCACTCTATGACTTGAGGCATAGATCCTCTTCCGTTTTTTCTGGTGCTTAATTGGAGATAAAGTCTTGTGGGCTTTCTGGCCCTGGTAGGCTTTCAACCATGATCCTCAGATCTCAGCCTCCTGAGTAGCCAGGATTATAGGCATGTATTGTGTGTGTGTGTATGTATGTGTGTGCGCCGCATGTGCGCGTGCATGTGCACACTGGTACTGGGGCTTGAACTCAGGCTCTTGAACTCTTGCTTAGCTTTTTCACTCAAGGCTGGTGCTCTGCCCCTTGAACCGTACCTCCACTTCTAGCTACTTAATCAGAGGTAAGAGTCCTTGGATACATCTGTCTAGGCTGGCTTAGAATTTTGATCCTCACAGCTCAGCCTCCTGAGTAAGCTAGGATTACAGATGTGAGTTACCAGCGGGAGGCTGGCGGCAGGGATCTTACCGAGACCCTTGAGGAATCTGTTGACCCCGCTGTGCACGCCGCTGGGAAGGCTTTCCAAGTACTCCTGGGCTCGGACCTCAAACAGACCTGGGGATAGGAGACAGCCAGGTCAGCTGGGGTTCTCCGGTGTGCTGCTACACAACTCTCCTCGCCACGGGGTAAGGCGTGAGTGACCAGCTTCTCTAGACCCTGAGGTTAGAGGATCTGCGATACTGTCCCCGTTCTGCCAAAGCCATCTCTGGAAAGCCACAGGCTCGCTCGTTTTACTTAACACACGCTTTCCAAGGGTCCATGCTGTGCCGACGACAAGGATTCAATGATGAACTAGACAGCAGAGAGCTCACTGCCCTCCCCCTTCTTCGTACATTCTGTCAGGGGCCGGGACAAGTGGCGAAGTCCTCTGGGAATCCCATGGCCATGTGTGACCTGGACGGCTGGGTCAGCCATCTCCCAGGCTCCCAGGGCTAACTCTACCTGGTTTTTGAAGGATTTTCTATGGATAGGAAGCTCCTTCTGTGTTACTGTGACCTCTCATTAAATTGTGCTGGTACTGGGCTTGAATTCAGGGCCTGAGTGCTGTCCCTTAGTCTTTTTGCTCAAGGCTGGTACTCTAACAATTGAGCCATAGCTCTCTACTTCTGTTTTGGGGTTGTCTGGAGATGAGAATCTCATAGAGTTTCTTGCCTGGGCAAGCTTTGGTCTTAGATCCTCAGATCTCAGCCTAAGTAGCCGGGATTCCAGGGGTGAGCCTAAAGTGTTGTGATGACTGAAACTGGGGATTTGCCACTTTGTATTTTTTT
>NW_012269137.1:0-1667 GCF_000151885.1 Dipodomys ordii
TGCTCCCTGTGCTCTCTGTGCTCCCTGTGCTCCCTGTGCTCTCCGTGCTCTCCGTGCTCCCTGTGCTCCCTGTGCTCTCCGTGCTCCCTGTGCTCTCTGTGCTCTCTGTGCTCCCTGTGCTCCCTGTGCTCCCTGTTTTCTCTGTGCTCTCTGTGCTCTCTGTGCTCTCTGTGCTCTCTGTGCTCCCTGTGCTCCTCGTGCTCTCCGTGCTCCCCGTGCTTCCTGTGCTCTCTGTGCTCCCCGTGCTCCCGGTGCTCCCTGTGTTCCGTGCCGGGCCTCACAATGGCTGGCTCCACACTGGGCAGGGGCTTAGTTAGGAGAACCCTAAGACACCACGGGTTCTTTAAATGTCGTTTAGTTCGGTCACTGAACTACTTTTAAGGTTTCTGAGATGAGGGGGCAGAAACCCCTCTGTGCAGCACTGCAGGCCTCCTCCCCGGCTGGCCCAGCATCCGGAGGTGCCAGTCCAAGGGGGCAGCCCCCTGCAGGCCACAGGGCCGGCCCAGCATCCGGAGGTGCCAGTCCGAGGGGGTAGCCCCCTGCAGGCCACTGGGCCGGCCCAGCACCCGGAGGTGCCAGTCCAAGGGGGCAGCGCCCTGCAGGCCACAGGGCGGACGCCCGCCTGGCCTGGGCCCCATCTAGCCGAGCCAGGAACACGCAGCTCTCCTCCCTACACGCGGCCAATTAAAAAGACAAATGACCACGGCTTATCTTCCCTCCGCCTCCACCCTGGGCCTCCAGCTCCACACCCAGCCTCCCCTCCAGGGAGCCAGGCCGGGGATCCCAGCTCCTCACCTCCCTCAGCTCCTGCGGCCTGGGACCTTCTGAGGCTGGTGAGCAGGGAGATGTCGCCATGTGAGCGTCAACGCCTCTGGCCTTGCTTTTAGACACAGGCTGGGAGATCTGGAGCTTTTCCAAAAGGCTGTTTCCAGGGGGCACTGGGTTCACTGCCTGACAGCTGGGGGTCGCACTGCATACTGAGAGCCCAAATGCCCAGGAAAGAGCAGGCAGGGGAAGCGGAGAGCCTCGGGCTAGCCCTCCGGGACACAGGAAGCCGCAAGAGGCTTCGGCCCTGCACTCAGCCCACTCAGTGCTCGCCCCTCAGGGAGGTCAGGTTATGCCTGCCCCCAGGCTAGGCAGGAGGCAGAGATCATGGCTCCAGTCCAGCCGGGGCAAATGTCGTCAAGACCCCATCTCAACAGAAAAGGCTGAGCATGGTGATGTGTGCTTGTCACCCCTGTGAAGGCTGGAAGTGTAAATAGGAGGGTCACAGTCCAGGAAGCCTGTGCAAAAAGTAAGACTCCGCTTCAAAAATAACCAGAGCAAGCCAAGCACCCGTGGCTCACGCGTGTAAGCCTAGCTATGCAGGAGGCTGAGATCTGAGGATCCAAGTTCAGAGCCAGCCTGGGCAGGAAAGTCACCAGAAAATAAACCACCAGAAAACTGGAAGTGGCGCTGTGGCTCAAGTGGTAGAGCGCTCGCCTTGAGCTGAAGAGCTGAGGGACAGCGCCCAGGCCCAGAGTTCAAACCTGTTACTGCTAAAAAGAGAGAGAGAGAGAGAGAGAGAGAGACACCTAGTGGAGGGACTGCAGGAGACACAAACACACACGCACACACACACAAACACACACGCATACACACATGCATACACACGCATACACATACAT
>NW_012269137.1:4007-5168 GCF_000151885.1 Dipodomys ordii
ACACATACACACACGCATACACACATACACACACATATACACATACACACACGCATACACACATACACACATACACACACGCATACACATACTGACACACACGCATACACACACATACACACACATACACACATGCATACACATACACGCATACACACACATACGCACACGCATACACATACACACATATACACACGCATACACACACACATACACAAACACACACGCATACACATACACACACACACACACATACACACACATACACACACGCATACACATACACAATACACACACGCATACACACATACACACACATACACACATACACACACGTATACACACACACACACACGCATACACACACATGTACACACATACACACGCATACACATACACACATACACACACGCATACACACATACACATACGCATACACGCATACACACACGCATACACATACACACATACACACACACACACACACACATACACACGCATACACATACACACACACATACACATACACACACATACACACACACGCATACACATACACACATACACACATACACACACGCATACACACACGCATACACATACACACATACACACACGCATACACATACACACACATACACACACGCATACACACATACACACACATACACACATGCATACACACACTCATACACACACATACACACACGCATACACACACGCATACACATACACACGCATACACACACACATACACACATACACACATGCATACACACATACACACATACACACACATGCATACACACACACGCATACACACACACGCATACATATACACACACGCATACACACATACACACGCACACGATGTGTCCCCTGTGCCCACTCCTTCCACTCCCATCACCACAGCCTAGAATTATCAAACACATCATGACAAACTAGACATTCATTCTGACTTCTCTCTGATTCATACCCTTACCACTAATCACACCTTACTTAAGAGTCCCACAAATATCATCAATAAAAAGCTCATCTGAAATCTAGTTCACAAAAAAAATTACAACAGGGGCTGGGAAGGTGGCTCAGTGGTAGAGCGCTTGCCTTGCATGCATGAGGCCCTGGGTTCCATTCCTCAGCACCACATAAGCAAAAAGAAAA
>NW_012269138.1:0-3366 GCF_000151885.1 Dipodomys ordii
TCCTCCTATAAAGCCAGTATTACCCTGATCCCACACCTAGATAAATATACAACAAAAATTATAAAACTGGAAGTGGAACTGTGGCTCAAGTGACAGTGTCAAGAGGTCGGTCGTGGGGGCCTGGGTGCTGTCCCTAACCTCTTCCGCTCAAAGGGAGCACTCTGCTACTTGAGCCATAGCGCCACTTCCAGGTTCTTGGTGGTTTATTGGAGATAAGAGTCTCACAGACTTTCCTGCCCGGGCTGGCTTTGAACCGCAATCCTCAGATCTCAGCCTCCCAAGTAGCTAGGATTACAGGAGTGAGCTACCAGCGCCTAGCTCAGAGTGCTAGTCTTAAGCATAAAAAGCTCAGGGTTCAAGTCCAGAGTTCAAGCCTCAGAACTTGTATGAAAAAGGGGAGGGGAAGAGAGGGGAAGGAAAGGGAAGAGAGGGGAGGAAGAGAAGGGAGGGGAGGAGTAAAAAGAGAAGAGAGTAGAGGGAGGGAGGGAAGGAACAGACTAATTTCCTTGATGAACACTGACAAAAATTTTCAGTGATAAAACTTGCAAACTTCGGGTGGGGGGAGGGGGGAGTATGGGAAGGGATGGGAAGGGGAAACAAAGAGGAGGCAACAATGCTTGATAAGAAATGTACTCGTTATCTTGCCCATGTAATTGTAACTCCTCTGTACAGTATTCTCACAATAAAAAAAAAAACTTGCAAACTGAATTCAACAACACATTAAACAAATCATATAGAGTGAACGGGTTGGTTTCCTTCCAGGAATTGAAGGAAAGTTGAATGTAAACAGTAATAAAGCAGGCAGAATCAAGGACAAAAATCATATGATCTTCAAAATAGACTTAAAAAAGGTCTTTAACAAAATTCAACATACTTTCCGATATAAGGGACTCCCAGAAGACTGGACCATATCGTCCCACTCTGTGCTGATATTTATTCAAAGTAGAAGGGGAAAGAGAAGTAATCAAAGAAAGGAAGAGAAAGGAAAGGAAGGAAAGGATGAAGGAAGGGAGGGAAAAAGGAAGGAAGGAAGGAAGGAAGGAAGGAAGGAAGGAAGGAAGGAAGGAAGGAAGGAAGGAAGGGAGGGAGAAAGGGAGGGAGGAAGGGAGGGAGGAAGGGAGGGAGGGAGGGAAGACGGGAGGGAAGAAGGGATGGATGAAGGAAGAGAGGGAGGGAGAAGAGAGAAGGAAAAAAGAAAAGAGATCTATAAAGCCAAGGATGCCCACTCTCTCCACTCCTTAACATAGTTCTGGAATCCTTAGCCAGACCAATAAGGCAAGAAAAACACATTAAAGGGTTCCACATAGGGAAGGAAGAAATTAAACTATCCCTATTTGCAGATGACATGATAGTATACATTAATGATCCCAAAAAACTCCACTCCCAAACTCCTAGAACTTATCAAACACTCAGCAAAGTAGCAGGATACAAAATTAACCCACAAAAATCAGTTGCCTTTCTGTACACCAACAATGTACAAGCAGAAAGGGAAATCAGGAAAACAACCTCATTCACGATAACCTCAAAAAAATTAAAATATCTAGGAATTAACCTAACCAAAGATATAAAGGACCTATTTAGTGAAAACAATAAAAAAGCCTAAAGAATGCAAAGACCTTCCATGTTCTTAGATAGGCAGAATCAATACAGTGACAATGGCCATACTGACAAAAATGATAAACAAATTCCCACCAAAATTCCAATGATGTTCTTTCCTGAAACAGAGAAAACAATCCAAAAATTCATATGCAACAATAAAAGGCCTAGAACAGCCAAAGCAATTCTAGGCAAAAGAAAACACAGGAGGGATCATGAAAACAGATTTCAAGCTCTACTACAGAGCCATAATAACAAAGACAGCTTGGTATTGGCACAAAAATAAATCCAAAGCCCAATGGAACAGATTAGAAGATCTAGAAATAAAATCACATACCTATAGTCAGATGATAATTGATTGACAAAGGAGCCAAAGACATACAGTGGAAGAAGCATAGCCTCTTCAACTACTGGTGCTGGGAAAACTGGGCAGCCACATACAGAAAACTAAAAGTGGACCCCAGCCTGTCACCATACACTAACATCAACTCAAAATGGATTCAAGATCTTAACATCAAACTTGAAACTACTTCAGGACAGAGTAGGAAAGAATTTGAACTTATAGGCACAGGCAGAAACTTCCTGAACAGAGTCCCAGGGTCACAACAAATTGGAGAGAGACTCGACAAATGGGACTACCTTAAAATAAAGTTTCTGCACAGCTAAAGACATAGATACCAACTAATTGAGAAAAAATATTTACCAGCAATATATCAGACATGGGCCTAATATTCAGTATATACAGGGAACTCAAGAAACTAACCCTGGGGCTGGGAAGGTGGCTCAGTGGTAGAGCGCTTGCCTTGCATGTCTGAGGCCCTGGGTTTGATTCCTCAGCACCACATATGCAAAAAGAAAAAAGCTGGAAGTGGGGCTGTGGCTCAAGTGGTAGAGCACTAGCCTTGAGCTGAAGAGCTGAGGGACAGCGCTCAGGCCCAGAATTCAGGCCCCACGACAGGACCCCCCCCCCAAAAAAAGAAAGAAACTAACCCTACAGGGCACCAGTAGCTCACACCTGTAATCCTAGCTACTCAGGAGGCTGAGATCAGAGAATTGCAGTTCAAAGCCAGTCCTGGCAAAAAAAGTCCATGAGACTCTGATCTCCAATAAACTACTAGAAAACCGGAAGTGGCGCTGTGTAGCTCAAGAGCTTCGCCTTGAGCTGAAGCACCCAGGGACAGCGCCCAGGCCCAGAGTTCAAGCCCCACGACCGACAAAAAGAAAAAGGAAAAGAAAAAAAAAAGACTCCCTCCCAAATCTAACAAACCAATAATTAAATGGGCAAGGGAGCTAAAGACAGACTTCTCAGAAAAGATAAAAAAAATGGCAAAGAAGGGGCTTGGAAGGTGGCTCAGTGGTAGAGCACTTGCCTTGCATGCCTGAGGCCCTGGGTTCGATTCCTCAGCACCACATAAGCAAAAAAAAGAAAAAAGCCGGAAGTGGTGCTGTGGCTCAAGTGGTAGAGCGCTAGCTGAGGGATAGCGCCCAGGCCCAGAGTTCAGGCCACACAACCGGACAAAAAAAAAGGCAAAGAAACACGAGGAAATATTCACCATCCCTGGCTGTAAAGGAAATACAAATAAAAACAACACTGAGATACCACCTTACCCCAGTCAGAACGGCCCACATCCTAAATTCAGCCAACAACAAATGCTGGAGGATAGAGGAGAAAGAGGAACCCTACTACACTGCTGGTAGGAACGTACACTAATACAACCACTTTGGAAAGCAGTCTGGAGGTACCTCAGAAAGCTAAATATAGACCCAGCC
>NW_012269139.1:0-1643 GCF_000151885.1 Dipodomys ordii
GTACATTTCTTACCAAGCATTGCAGCCTCCTCCTTTGTTTATCCTTCACATCCCTTCCCAGCCTCCCTCCTCCTCCCCAGTCCCAATCCTTCGCGCCCCCCCCACAGACATTGTAGAACTCGTTATAGTTCATTGATCTTTGGAATTTTCAAAATCTCTTCTGTTTGATTCTTCTTTGTTACTTAATTTCTTCTAGTAGTTTTGGTTTTAGTTTGCTCTTGCTTTTCTAATTACTTGAGAATTGTGTTGTTAGGTTACATATTTGAAATTTTCCTTTCTTTATGTTTAATCTTATTCCTATTAATTTACTTGTTGGCACTGTTTTTATTGTATCTCATATTTTGGAAACATTGTGTTTCCATTTTCATATATTTTGGGGATTTTAAAATTCCTTTTTATTTTTTTCAATGACTCAATGGTATCTCAATAGCATGTTCTTTAAGTTCTTAAATTTCATTTTTTGTTGATGTCTAGTGTTATTTCACTGTGGTCAGATAAAAAAATTAAAGACCAGAAGAGAATGAGTTCATACATTTAATATTCTGAAAGAAAACACACATAGAGCAGATACATGGAGAAAAAAACCCCAGAAAACTATCAACCTACATGAGGGCAGCTTGCTCAGCATGGTAAATGAATAGGGTTTTTTGATTTCTTGCCAGAGCTTCTGGTTACCATGCCCCTCAGAATGAGCTCCACAGTTGCTTCGTGAGGCCATAGGTGTATATATGTAAGGCAATGTTTGCTTCTGTTTCCAGGTTCTTATAACAGGCTAGATCACCCAAGACACCTTGTCCAGCTGCTACAATGGACAACATATGGCTAGACAAAACCACATGGCTTGTTTTCAGGGACAGGTGGAGCATGTGGCTGTGACAGCACTATAGCTCCTTCATAGAACCTTGAACAGGCAAGTTTGTGAATAGTAGTATGCAGCAGAAGACTAGATGGGCAAGATACATATGATGAATACTCTCTCCAGCCAACAAAGTGGTGTATTTGTCTCTCGTCCCACAAAGTAGGCTCAGAGTCTGCACAAGCTAAAGGCCTCTTTGGCAGTGTCAACTTCAAATATCTATTGCCCTTGTCTATGAAAGCTGAGAGCCTTCTACTGTCTTTTCCCTTGCGATGCCAAGTCTTTTTGATTCAGGGTTTATTTTGACTAGAAAGACAGGATGATAGATTGATGTTGTGTACTTGTTCCTTTCTTCATAAGGCCATTTTGCATTTCTGTGTTCTGTGATACTTTTACTCTATTTCTGATGCGCTCTGTGCTCTACTCTAAACATTGGTGAGACAGGTTTTTGTTCTTAGTGTTCTGGTCCTTCTTAGAAATGAGAAGGACATCAGGCACTTCTGGACAGCCATCTTGCAAATGTCCTCACACAGATTGTTGTCACACTGTTCCAGATTTCATCATACATCACTTGCCATTAGCCCTTCAGTGAAATAAAGAGGAAGTTCCTTGCTGCTAAATATAACCACTATATGTAGCCATTAAAATTAATTAAAAGTAATTTACAGAGTTATTTTATTTTTTTTAATTTTTTATTTAAATTTAATTTTATTTTATTTGTGAACATACTGTACAGAGGGGTTACAATTACATGGGCAGGATAATGCATACATTTCTTACCAAGCAT
>NW_012269139.1:3733-7899 GCF_000151885.1 Dipodomys ordii
AGAAGTGGAGAGAGTGGGCATCCTTGTCTTGTTCCTGAGTTAAGAGGAAATGGCTTTAGTTTTTCACCATTGAGTATAATGCTGGCTGTAGGTTTGTCATGTACAGCCTTTATTGTATTGAGGAATGTTCCATGGATTCCTAATTACAGAGTTATTTTAATATAAAGGGTCTCATTTCAGTGTATCGATTCATGTGCAACTTGATCAATGTCACCTCTTTCATCATTCTACCACATCTTTTCAAACCTTACCCTTCTCCATTGTCACATATACACATGGAATATTATGCCTGCATTCTTCTGCTCTTCCTCTCTTCATTTATCTAGCCCTTCCTCTTGACCTCACTTCCTCAGTGACACCTTAAGTTCCAACTTCCTGGTACTCATTTTGTTAGACTGTGAGTTAGTTATTCAAAGGATTTCTCTCCTAAATATGCCATACTTTAGTTAATACATATGTGTGAACATATGCATGCACAAATGTGTATGTCCCTGTATGTGTGTGTGTGTGAGAGAGAGAAAGAGAAAGAAAGAGACAGAGAGACAGAGAGAGAAAGAGAGAGAGAGAGAGATCTAACTTCCAAATATGAGAGAAAGTATATGACTTTTGTCTTTCCGGTTCTGACTTATTTCACTTAACATAATTTTTTTCAGGTTCATCTATTTCTCTGCAAGTGACATAATATGATTTTTTCTGATGAATGAAAAGTCATAATATTTTTCTATATATACATTATAAATACATATACAATGTAATATACTTAACCATCATATATATTCACATTTATTATTTTTATTATTATATAAGTATCTTTTTATTAAATGAATCTAAACCTACCCTAGCAAAGATATGTCTCTGAGGCATGGATTGAAAGACTAGGAAAGGAGACCTTCTAGTTCAACTTTTACCACAGACAGGTATATAAGATTTTCTTGGTCCTATATATGGTCACTGGACATGTGAAATGTGGCTAGTATAATGAAGGAGCTGATTATTTAATCCTCCCTAAATTTAATTGTAAGAAAAACCAAACACATGTATCTAATGGCCAATGCATTTACAACACACATCTAGTAGTTCTTTTTAGTCCATCAGTCCTTAGTCACATTTTGATCCTTCTATTTTTTATTTTTATATATTTTTTATTATCAGGGTGGTATACAGAGGGGTTACAGTTACATTAGTAAAGTCATAATTCTTTCTATTTTCTGTCCACTTTTTAAACTGTTAAAATCAAATAAGCCACATCCCTTAAGCCACTTTCAGATCCAAAGCTGATATTACCATTATCTGTGGGTTGCTCTTTTAACTATTAAGTATTCATTTAAATTTGTAAAGCAAGGCATTGCTTATCTGTTATGTTTTCTTCCTGAGCACTATTTTTTACCACAAAAAGATGTAGAGAGTTGCAAAGCTATTTAACTTCTGAGTTTATACAGTTATAACTGTCTCTATACTTTCATTAATGATAATGAAGGCGCAGAGATAATGACAAGTAAAGGTATGCCCTTAATACATTTTTTCATAAGTAAAATTAGACAAATTTTAAGTTGCTTTGCAAAACCTAGGATTTGTTAAATACTCTAATGAATGGTGAAGAAAAACAGGTTTTAAGCACCAATCCATTTTTCCATGGCAGTGGTCTGTGCCTTGACAAATTTTAGTGGTTTAATTTTCTAATTATAATGTTAGCATCCTTTATTGGACTCATGAAATAGTTGAATCATTGAGACAGAAACACCTTTAGCTGGAAAAGTGATGATAAACAAGGAAAAAAGTAAAAGGTGATAAAATGTAAGAGAATGGTGGGAAAGTGTGACTGTAGATAAAATAGTTGAAAAGATCTTCCATAGAGTTTTATTAAACAAGCTTTGTCACCTGGCAGTGAGAGCTATGAAAATAATGACCTTCTTTCCACCTAGTACTATTTCCACACTGTAACTGGAGGATAGTATCTCTTTCCTTGGATTGGTTGTAGTTCATGTTTAAATTATGGCATGCTATTCAGAGGCATTAAGTTATACATCTCTTCAATCAGTTTATATTAATTGCAGGTAAATCTCCCAATTCAGAAACTGCATGAAAAATTTAAAAAATATAGAAAACTGTCTTTAAAAAGTCAGGAGAGGATATATATGAATTAATGCTTTAATGAGAAAACACCTTCAACTTTTAATATCCACTTTTCAAATGGTGAAGGTACTATCTTATTTTTTTCACTGCAGCTGCTTCGGTAACTGGATGATATATTTTCAAGAAACATACTTATAGAGATATGTGATATTTATTCATTCATCTATAAAATAAAAGTATAGCAATATCAAGGATGTATCAGTTCTTGTGCAGGTTGCCTTAAACACAGATAGTGATGCATAGTACCTGTCACCAGGTGCTCATAGTTTGCTTGAAGGTACCCCAAACTGGTCTTTGAATGACAAAAATGTTGCACATGAAGGAATGGCAACAATTTGGAGGATTTGAAAAGAGTGTATCATAAGATATGGCATCTAAGCTAAGACTTGAACGAACATGGAGAGAGAGATCTCATAAAAAGACATGACCTTCAAAAGACATGATCACAGCTATAAGCTGTGGTTTTTGTGGAAGTAGGTAAGCAAGGATCATAGTAAAAATGATGTGTAATCTATTAAAAAGGTTTGATTAATTTTTTCTGTAGGTTATTGGAAAGTAGGGTTTAATATTCCTGTTCTTGAACTAGATTGTCAAGGAAGTCTTCTAAAGGAAAATAATATGTCAGATCTCAAAGAATGCAACTCTGATACATTATGGTCAGCAGAGACCATGTTCCATGTGATATAGAATCATAAAATTTACCTTCACTTTTCATTATAAGGCTATGATACAAAAGAGAATCAGAATGGCAATCACTGAGAAAACAAACTAAAACAAATGCTGGGAAGCAAAGTATCCCTCATAGCCATAAGCATTGTAAAGCATTATAAGTAAGACATAACTACCTTATAAGCCTGCTTTACCACTTTGTGCATGTATCTGCAAGAGTGTAAATTAACATATATAAGGAACACTTGCATGCTTATCACATAACCATTCACAATAGCCAAGCTGCAGAATCAATTGAGATACCCAATAACAAATAAATGAGTAAAAAAAGTGGTGTAGTATATATAATAGTGGAGTGTTGTTCATTCATAAAAAAGAATGAAATTGTGGTACAGGAAATTGGGTAAAATTGGAGATAATCATATTAAGTGATATAAGTCAAGTTCAAAACCAAATACCATGTTTTCACTCATATCTAAAATCTAGATAAAAATGATGATAGTAAATATAAAAAGGAGACAGTGTAAAACAGAGATGTTTTGTAGGAGAAATCATAAGGAGGTGGAAGGAGAAAAGAGGGTGAGGCAGGTGAAGAACATGGAAATACGCTATATGTATTTATATAATATCTAATCTATGTATAATAAGACCTAATTTATGTAATTCTCATATATATAATAAACTTACTAGAGTTCTTGTCTCTTTATGTTGAATCTTTTCATTTAGAATTTCTTATAGTTATTTATAAAGAAGTAGATAAAAGAGAAGTAATATTTTTTTCTTTTTTTAATTGTGAAAATACCATACAGAGGGGTTACAATTATATAAGCAAGGTAATGAGTACATTTCTTATCAAGCATTGTTGCCTCCTCCTGTTTCCCCTTCCCATTCCTTCCCATCTCTTCCCCCCTCCTCCACCCCAAAGTTGTAAAGCTCGTTTTTTTGACCTAACGTCTTGTACATCTCATTGTTGCAATGGGTCCACCTATATTCCTATTTAAACAATTTGTTTTATCCCTTCCCCTCCACAAATTATACCAACATCAAATACAGTGAAAACAGAGGTTATACTGTGAGGGAGGGACATACAAAGCAACAAAGAAATCATCTTAACAATAGCAAGAAAGAAAAACCATTTGAGTACTTCTCTTGGGGTTCATTTCGCCCAACATCAACTTATCTGACTGTTTCTGCTTGTCTCAGACGTATACTAATTATTGCAAATAAGGGAAATCATGGGACCTATGTTTCTTTGGGCCTCGCTTACTTCACTCAATATAATTTTTTCCAAGTCTTTCCATTTCCTAACAAATGGGGCAATGTCATTCTTTCTGATGGAGGCATAGAATTCCATTGTGTATATA
>NW_012269140.1:0-1867 GCF_000151885.1 Dipodomys ordii
CCACCTCCGCCCCGGCCGGGCCTGCAGCCCAGCCCCGGGGCTGCCGCTTTCCACCCCTTGTCGGGAGTGTGTGTGTGACCGCACGGGGGACCCAGCCCAGAGCCATCAGGGCTCGGACTCCGAAGGCTGGCACCCTGTCCCCGGGGCCGTCACCTGGGTCTCTTGCTGCCCCCCTCCCCCGAAAAGGAAGAGGGAGGCCGACCTAGTAGAGCAGGTGACAGGGCCGGGGTCCTGATTTCACTGCACGGTCTCGCCTCTTTGCGACCTGCACGAATCCGACAAAGGCCTAGGCCAGGCGCACTCCGATCGATGGGGGCCAGTCAGCTGAGAGAAACCTTTGAAATTCTTATTTTTAACCCCTTCAGCTCCCAAGTCAGGATAGGTCACATCACGTGACCTGACGGCTGAGCAATCCCTTTAAACCGCTGTGGAGTTCTTCCACTTGCCACGTGTTACCTGGGGTTATTTGATTTGGTGGTAAGGCAAGGCCGAGCCGTGCAATGCTCTAAATGTGTTCGTATGTTGTGCATGTGCAGAGGTCGTTGATATTTTTAGTTGGTCAAGACTGTGGTCACAAGCTTGAAGCAGAAACAAAAAAACCCTCAGAGAAGTAAATAAAGCAATTGTAAAATAATTTTAATACCTGTGATTTGGACATTACTTTGAATCTAATAATAAACCTAAGGCTTGTGCAGGTGTTACAACTATTAATATACCAGAGTCTGATTTCAGTGGTGACTCTTGCACAACTTTGGACCCTTTGCACAACTTGGGAAATGTAAGCAGCGGCTTGTGGTTGCACTAATGATGAAGCATGTTCTATAAGTAACTGTGGAAGCAAGTTGACCCCCTCCTAGAAGAAAACTTTTCTGCTGCAATTTAGTGTTTTTCAGTAGGATTTTTTTTCTCCATGTGTGTGTGTATGTGTGTGTGTGTGTGTGTGTGTCTGTCTGTCTGTCTCTATGTGTGTCTCTGTCTCTGTGTGTCTGTGTCTGTGTGTATCTGTGTCTGTATCTGTCTCTGAGTGTTTTGGGAATAAGTGTTTTGTGAAAACAATGTTTTGCAAATGTAGCAGATTTATAAACTTTTTAAAAATGTACTACATTTGGAAGGAGAAGGAAGAAGCGTTCTAAATCCATTTAGGTTATTAAAATGGAGTTGGATAGAGATGTTGAAAAATAGAAGAGTGATTCTGGCCACTTGGTTATATGAGCAGCAGCGACCTTAGACTTTGCAGGTTGTCTTCCAGTGTCTCTACGATGGATAAATGAAGTATTGTTAGGGGAGTATCTGGGTTCCATTTTCATGAAAGGTGCCCTATGTCATTCAAATGGAAGACACTCCTTTCTTGGCATTGCTGCTGTTATGACCTAGTTCTGACACTGAATACTTGACACTGAACTGTGTCATGCAAGGCAAGCGCTCTACCACTGAGCCAGCTCCTTGACTGTGTTTTAGATAACAATGGTAGGCATTCAGTGAGTTTTAATAAGCCTGTGTGCTCTTGGGGGAGGTGCCTGCCAAGCTTTATTGAAAAGGTGATGTTTGAGCTGATATTAGAGCCATGAGATGAATTTGCTATACGGGCATGGGAGAAATCTTTAGCTCACAGGAAGTATGCATTTGGAGCTAGGAGAGTAACCTGGGTTAGAGATTTGGGTACTAATAAAAGGGAACACTCGGGGCTGGGAAGGTGGCTCAGTGGTAGAGCGCTTGCCTTGCATGCTCGAGGCCCTGGGTTCGATTCCTCAGCACCACATAAGCAAACAGAAAAAAGCCGGAAGTGGCGCTGTGGCTCAAGTGGTAGAGCACTAGCCTTGAGCTGAAGAGCTGAGGGACAGTGCCCAGGCCCAGAGTTCAGGCCCCA
>NW_012269140.1:6752-9201 GCF_000151885.1 Dipodomys ordii
TGTCTTCCAGTGTCTCTACGATGGATAAATGAAGTATTGTTAGGGGAGTATCTGGGTTCCATTTTCATGAAAGGTGCCCTATGTCATTCAAATGGAAGACACTCCTTTCTTGGCATTGCTGCTGTTATGACCTAGTTCTGACACTGAATACTTGACACTGGACTGTGTAGGGTAGCACTTCCTCCACTCCAGTTCAACCAGTACTTTTCACTCAGCTTAATCTTTCTGAAGATGGGTGTCAGGGTGCAGCTCTTGACATTTGTATAGTTTGCTCACTCACATTTTTCTAGTTTGACTTTCAGTGAACTCCATATTTTAGTCCCTGTCTACTTTCCCTGCTCCTCGTCTTGCTTCTGCCAGGAAAGTCTAACCATTGGTTTCTGGGGATTCTCCAGGCCCTGTTGCTCCCTCTACTTGGAATGCCGTCTGCCACAGTTCTTCGCATAAAATATTATCAGTCCTTAAAATTCTTACCCAAGATAGGCAGATTGAACATACATCGAGCTATTGACTATGCCAAGATTTTCCTGATTTCCTGGTTGAAAGTGACTATTTCTTTTTTGAAGTTAATGTCTTTGAAGTTGTAGCATTCTTCTGCTGTAATACCCAGACTGCTTTATTTTGTGGAGGATCGTAGTTCTGTTAACTGTGTTTCAGAAAGAGCCAAACAAAAAGTAAACCATATACATGTAGTTAAATTAATAATCCGATGCCACTGTGTTCCTATTAATATACATGAATAAGTTAGATTTCTGTAGCACATGTCTGTTGTTTTCTTGCTTATTGATTGTGCTTAAAATCTTAGACTATACTTAATTCAGAGAATACCCATAGTTGTAATGTGGCCCTCCCCTGTAAAGATGATATTAAGTCAGTAGTTTGTGCCCCATTTTGATTTAAAAAAAATTATAATGTAAAAAAGATGCATCCTAGAATTAAATTGCTAATTTCCCTGTCACTCACTTTGCCTAGCCTTTAAATCAGTCATTCTTGGCTTTTCCTGCTATCAGTTGTATGTGTTGTAAAATAATAAATGTGTGAAAGTGCTTTGATTTTTTTTTTTCCTAGAAGAAACTGCATTTTTCCTTACACAAGACCCATCTTTCAAAGCAGTTTTAAAACTTACAGGAACATAATGATAACTTTTTACTGTACAACTAAATATAGTTTTAAGGTAGCTTTTATTAGTGGTGTCTTAATCATTTATAGGAATACCATTTAAATCTAGACATATAAAGTAGAAAGTTGTTAAGGAAGCCTGACCTAAAGTGTAAAAAAATAAGAGAAAAATTGTTATTTATTTATTTATTGTCAGTTTGGGGCTTGAACGCAAGCCTGGGCACTGTCCCTGAGCTCTTCAGCTCAAGGCAAGCAGTATACCACTTGAGCCACCGTACCATTTCCAGTTTTCTGGTGGTTAATTGAACAGTCTCACAGACTTTCCTGCCTGGGCTGGCTTTGAACAGTGATCCTCAACTCTTAGCCTCCTGAGCATTTAGGATTACAAGTGTGAGCCAGCAGTGCCCGGCAAACCTTTTATTTTTGCTCCTAAATTTCTGGTATCTGTGCACCATTTTAACTTCACCACTAACTCTTTTGCCTCTTAGCCAGGTTATGGATAGGCACAAACTTCTATCTGAAATGCCCTTCCCTGCCTCAAAAAAGAAGAGTGTGCTGGTGGCCGGTTCAAAGTTAGTCCTGGCAGGAAAGTCTGTGAGACTCTATTTCCAGTTAACGACCAGAAAGCCAGAAGTGGCACTGTGGCTCAAGTGGTAGAGCACTCACCTTGAGCTGAAGAGTTCAGGGACAGTGCCCAGGCCTAGAGTTCAAGCCCCATGACGGACAAAAAAAAAAGAAGAAGAAGAAAGATGGTAAACATTTGTTACTGTTTTATTATGTTTGTGTTCTTTGGATTTTTTTCTTTTTGTTCTGTTTTGTTTTTCTTGATCATAGACAAGACTGTCCTTGAATGGGAGATTTTTCCTTCTCCTTCTAAGGGATGGAATTATAAGCTCTGGCCACACTGGCTCTCTTCTTTTAAGATAATGACAAACCCCACCTTTCTCTCTTGCATTATGTTAGTTCCTTCCTCTTTACCCTCATTCTCTGTTCCAGTGCTTTTCCTCCCCTGTTTCTGCTTGGATTTTAAATAATTTTTGTTAGAAATGTTGTTGACTGTGTTTTATTTTATTTTTTTGGGTCCGGTAGTGGGGCCTGAACTCTGGGCCTGGGCGCTGTCCCTCAGCTCTTCAGCTCAAGGCTAGCGCTCTACCACTTGAGCCACAGTGCCACTTCCGTGTTTTTTTTTTCATTTTGCTTATGTAGTGCTGAGGAATCGAACCCAGGGCCTCATGCATGCAAGGCAAGCGCTCTACCACTGAGCCAGCTCCTTGACTGTGTTTTAGATAACAATGGTAGGCATTCAGTGAGTTTTAATAAGCCTGTGTGC
>NW_012269141.1:0-1492 GCF_000151885.1 Dipodomys ordii
TGAACATATGTGCAAATTAAAGCAAAGTAGGCACATTCATGAGAGAAACATCTCCCAAAGTAAATGAGAAATAGCCCAGACACACAGTTTTTATTAGGTTTTAAATGAATACATAGGCTCTGTTGATGCATTTTAAATGCAACTATTCTAGCTCTTCCTCTCTTGCTCTTGCTCTTCTTTTCTAGCTCTCTCTGCTCTCTCTCTTGCTCTTGCTGCTCTTTTCTTGCTCTCTCTGTTCTATTCTAGCTCTCTCTCTGTTCTTTTCTTGCTCTCTCTCTTTCCCAGCTTCTTTTCTGCTCTCTCTCTCTCTCTCTTGCTCTTGCTCTTCTTTTCTGCTCTCACTCTCTCTCTCTCTTGCTCTTGCTCTTCTTTTCTAGCTCTCTCTGCTCTTTCTCTGCTCTAGCTCTTTCCTCTCTTTCCCAGCCACGTGGAGTGCCAACCTTGCCTGGTCCCAGCAGGTCTACCCCTTACCTGAATACCACGTGAGTGCTACTGTTCTTACCCCTCTCTCTGCTCTTTTCTAGCTCTTTTCTCTCTCTTTCCTCTCTTCCCAGCTCTCTCTCTCTCATTCCCAGGCCTTTCCAGCCACGTGGAGTGCCAACCTTGCCTGGTCCCAGCAGGTCTACTGAATAAACCTACCCCTTACCTGAATACCACGTGAGTGCTACTGTTCTTACCCCTCTCTCTGCTCTTTTCTAGCTCTTTTCTCTCTCTTTCCTCTCTTCCCAGCTCTCTCTCTCTCATTCCCAGGCCTTTCCCAGCCACGTGGAGTGCCAACCTTGCCTGGTCCCAGCAGGTCTACTGAATAAACCTACCCCTTACCTGAAAAAATAAATAAATAAATAAATGCAACTATTCTAACATTTTTAACACCCCTCCCCGCAAATATGCCAATTCTACCTCTAGAAAGCATTTGACATAAAAAAAAAGAGTAGGGGCCACATGAAGACAATGAGAAAGGGACTCTCCATTCAGAAATTGTACTCCTAAAATTTTTAGTTATCTTTCAATTCAATCACTTCCTGGTCCTGGGAGTTTCAGACACTTAAGGATGCACAACAGAGTAGATAGAGTTCAAGAATCTGGGGAGGCCTTGGGGTTCTCAGGAGACCCGACAGGAATGAATGTGAAGTCTTCAATGAAGACAAACAGGATACAAGGTCTGTGTTACAATGACTACAGCCTTGCATAATAGCTGAGCCACAGAGAAACTACTGAAATGGCCATGAGTACAATACGGCTTTGGAGTGTTTTTATTTAAGAGATTTTAATTAACCAGAAAATGAACATTAATCCCAGTAGTCTGAAAAAAATAATAACACACCGTTCTATTTCTACAAATGAAATTGCAAGAAAGAATGTGACATGGGGAAAGACACCCTTTGGGAAATGAACCATTCAGAGCCCCTGCTAAGATGCGATGCGAAGTACACTCGGAAACAGTCAGCTTACAACAGCTTGTTGCATTCTGAAATTCCCACCCTAAAATGCC
>NW_012269141.1:7877-9925 GCF_000151885.1 Dipodomys ordii
TATTTTTTGGGATGATGTCTCTCTACATTGCCCAGGCTGGCCTTGAACTCCCAATCCTCTTGTGTCAGCCCTCTGAGCTGCTGAGATTACTTATAGGCACATGCCATGCCACTATGCCCAGCCAAGCTTGACACTTCAAATATATGCAGTCTACCATGTATAAAGTATGCTTCAAGTTTAAAAACTGTATGATATTTTAAAAGGCAGTATTAGAAATAAACAAGTTTAATGATTTAAAACTTTAAAGTGGGGCACACTTAATTTGCTCACAGATCTGTAAAGTGGGCATTATTTGGTAGGGAAGATTCAGCTTTGTTCCAGGTGACACTAGCTATGACAGCTAAGGTAAAGGCTGGAGGATTCGATCCAAAATGGTGCCTTCATATGTTGCCAAGATGGTGCCTGTAAGCTAGGAGCTCTGCCTGGGCAGAACCCGGGAGGCTGATGCTCTCTGCCTGAACATTTCACACAACCTGATCTTCCTGTTTAGGGACTAAGTTCAAAAAGCAAGTGTCCTGTGAATCAAAGAAGTTGCTTCACTTTTTATGGCTTAGCTTTAGCAAGCACGTCATGTCACTCCAGCCAAAGCCTAGTAATTGAGACAGCCACACAGGTACACCAAGGTTCAAATGTAAGGCATTCAAGAGTGCATGCACTCTTACCTCTTAATAGGACATGGTACATTCTGGAACACAATGACCTATGACCACAGCAATTCACAAGCAAAATACACACCTCACCCTTGATGAGACAAAGATCAGGCTTGAGGTCCAGGATCTCATTGTCTAATGCAAATCCAGTGCCAAAGAGTTAACAAATCTACTGTAACATTCAACCATTCTTTCCTGGTATTTACCAAAGAGAAATAACTACCCAAGGAGAAGAAGCTCCTTGGACAAGGTTCTGCTAGAGAAGCCTGTGTCTCAAAACCTATTAATTGAAGAGAAAGCTACCTTTCCCCTATCCAACATACAATGGTAAGATATATGACCACTTTTATTAATATGGAAATGGACCACCAAGAGAAAACTGCTCCACAGACCACTGGGCATATTTTCTGAGCTCCTTGATTAGGATTCAGTCCCACTATCTGTGTGTACTTTTTTATAAACTTCTTTTTGGGTGATACTGTGGTTTGACTCAAGGACTTCATATTTTCTAGTCAGGTACCCTACTGCTTGAGTCATGCTCCCAGTGTTTTAAGTTTTAGGTTACTTTTCAGAGAGTCTTAACTCTTTTCTTTTGCCCAGGCAAACCTCAGACCATAATCCTCCCATTTCTGCTCCTTCTGTGTCCTTGATCTTCATCTCAGGCTAACCACTAAGCCAATGATCAGTACTAATTTGCCAACTGTGTGAGTGAGTTATTTGGGAGCCAGGTCCACTGATTTCCTCTCAAGCCCTACATAATGTTGACTGGAGCAGAGGTTTGTATTCTCCATTGAATCTTAACCTAAACAGAAGACTGTGGGGTGATAATAAATCATTCCTGTCATCTTAAGTCTCTAAGCTTTGACACAGTTTATCATGCATCAGTGAACAAGTGAAATATATTTGGGCATCAGGAAGCGGTGTGTGGCTACCATAAAGCCTATAAAACATGTCACAGTGCTTTGGAACTGGGAGTGGCAGAAAGTGGAAGGTGATGCTTGGAGCCTAGGGACTGACCCTTAGGACCCAATGGGTGAGGGTTTTAGAAGGGAGGGAAAAGTTGCTGAAATCTGGTGGAAAGGGGATTTTTGCCTACAGTGACATAGAAGATAGAAAAAATATACAATGAATCTGGATGGTCCTTAGAAAGCTAAAGATTGACCTCCCTTACGACCCAGTCATACCACTTCTAGGCATCTACCCTGAACAACAGGAACCAATGTACCAGGACACATGCACCTCCATGTTTATTGAAGCAGTGTTCACAATAGCTAGGATATGAAAACAACCCAGATGCCCCACCACAGATGAATGGATCCAAAAATTGCGGTATCTATACACAATGGAATATTATGCAGCTATTAGAAAGGACAAAATAATGGCATTTGCAGGGAAATG
>NW_012269142.1:0-931 GCF_000151885.1 Dipodomys ordii
GTTTAGGATTAGGGTTAGGATGAGGTTTAGGGTTAGGGTTAGTGTTAGGGTTAGGGTTTCGGTGAGAGTAAGGTTTAGAGTTAGGGTTAGGGTTAGGCTTAGGGTTAGAGTTAGGTTTAGGGTTTCGGTTAACGTGAGGGTGAGTTTCAGTATTAGGTTTAGGGTGAGTGTGAGGTTTAGGATTAGGATTAGAGTTAGGATTAGGGTGAGTGTGAGGGTTATGGTTAGGGTTAGGGTTAGCCTTAAGTTTAGGCTGAGGGTTTGCATGAGGGTGAGGGTTATGTTTAGTTTGATGGGTAGGGTTAGGATCAGGGTGAGTTTTAGTGTTAGGGTCGTGGTTAGGGTGAAGGTGAGGTTTAGGGTAGAGTTAGTTTTAGTGTGAGGAATATGATGAGTGTGAGGGTTATGGTGAGGGTTAGGGTAGGGGAGAAGATAAGGGTAAACGTGAGGGTTAGGCTGAGGGTGAGGCGAGTTAGGGTACAGGTTAAGTGTAGGGTTAGGGTGAGAGTTAGGGTAAGCGTTATGGTGAGGGTGAGGGTTAGGTTTAGGTTGAGGTCTAGGTTGAGGCTGAGGGTTAGGGTTAGGGTTAGGGTGAAGGCTAGGATGAGAGTTAGGGTGAGGGTTAGGGTTAAGGATAGGGTTAGGTTTAGGATTAGTGTTAGGTTGAGGCTGAGTGTGAGGGTTAGGGTTAGGGTTAGGCTTAGAGTTAAGGTGAGGATTAGGGGTAGGGTTTGGGGTAGGGTGAGGCTGAGGTTGAGAATTAGGGTTAGGTTTAGTGTTAGGGTTATGCTTAGGGTTAGGCTGAGGGTGAGGGTGGTGGATAGGATTAGAGTTAGGGTTAGGTTAGGCTTAGATTTAGGGTTATTTTTAGTGTTATGGTTCGGGTTAAGTTTGCAGTGAGGGTGAGGCTGAGGGTGAGGGTTATGGTTAG